>NC_086371.1:2690000-2880000 GCF_036324505.1 Eleginops maclovinus
GGAACTACAGCACGGTCACATGACATCACGTCACCACCGCTAAGCTAAAGGCGGCTAATGTTGGGCTATAAAGGAACTACAGCACGGTCACATGAATTTACGTCACCGCCGCTAAGCTAAAGGCGGCTATCACCAACACTTTCAAAGAACCGTTGACTTCCAGACGAGGGAAAGTGCTAAAACGCTGGTTCATTTCTGGTGTTCATGTCTCGTTCCTGTATTACTCTATACCCTCATTTAAGGTCTATAAGCCACAGTGGAACAGAAGTGCGTACTTTTTCTGAGGATCATTACATTGTTTCTTGGGATTTATCAACCAATAATGTGGTGTTTTTATGGTTATTGGCGGAAGGTAACAGAGAGAAGCCACTGAGACAAACCGTTGACCTACAGGAGTCCAGGTGAGGCGCCTGATGTGATAACTCTGCGACCTTTTTAACTCTGGGGCATGAAACGAGCGGAAATAACTCTTCTTCAGGTAAACAATCATATATGTTTCAATGTGGAAATGTTTGAGCAGGCGAGACTGAACTCCCCTTGAATCTCTGAGGTTATTTATACTTAATGCCGCGGTCGGCCGGACATGCCGGTTTCTCCGGGGTTTTTTACAGTAGGCAAACAGGACGCTGGCTCAGGGCGATGGACGTGTCGAGGAGATGTAATAAGAAGGATTCAAAGGAAAACCCTGAGGAGTACAAAACAAGGTGAAGGACATGGCAGAAACAGACATGCCTCAACACAAAAACAGGAACAAGAAACTGCTGTTCTTTGAAAGAAGTGAGCGCTGTCAAAACAGAGGCCGGTCAAACAGCTGCTTTGTCAACAGCCATTGTAGAGCGGAGCGTCTTTCTGTCGAGACATCAGTCGGAGCACAGGGGGTAAACTCTGTTTCTTCACTCCGGTCCTCAGACTTCACTGTCAGACAGCTGTTTATATCGAGAGTGTCAACACCGAAGAGAACACCTTGAGCTTCCTGTTTTGTTTGTTTGAATGAGTGAAGAGGGAAATTCACAGCTGTGCATGATGGGTAACGCCCAGTGGACATCTTTGCTGTTCGGGTGTTAAGCAGTCTGAACAGATTTAGTTTGAAATGTTTATCAAGGTTATTTAGCTTTTGTTAAAGCAGCTAATCAACGTGTGTGTGCTTGTGTGTGTGTGTGTGTGTGTGTGTGTGTGTGTGTGTGTGTGTGTAGTGTGTGTACCAAAACATTTAGCCGTCTGCAGTTTCATGTTTTCATTCTGCACAGCTTCTGTATTGGTTGCTCTTTTAGCTGTTTTCAGTGGAAAAAGCCACTTTAAAAACAACCTGCACAACATTAAGTCAATAGCTGCTGGACATAATGTAACATTTAGCACCAAATATTTCCCTCAGAAGCTGGTGGAGAAATCCAGCTAAAAGAGAAAGATTGGAAACCACTCTGAACTGATTTGATTTAAGAGATTCTGGATAAAAAACTCGAATATGTATTTTGCAAATCTCCAAAAATCCATCTGAAGATAGCAAAACTTTTCCAGTTTATAAGTAGTTAATGTTTCTCACTCTGCCTAAGGAGGAAATGTCAATAACAGGAAATGATGCAAGTTATTTAAGTGAATACTTAAGCTTGGCAAAATAACACCTTCTGGCTTTTCTTGCAATTAAAATACCTCAATCTTGGCCGTCAGATAGCTCATTCTTTAGAGCTGGTGGCCCATATGCGGTCAACATTGCCTAGTAGACCAGTTTGAATCCCGAACCGGCCGAAGAATTCAGGCAAGTTCTCCGATAAAGACTCCAGTGTCTTCCTTAAGATATCCAGAATTTATAAAATGATTGAGGAGACAATGACAATGTACCAGTCCGCCTGGTTCGTTCTGCACTTCGATATGATGCATGACGCCATTGTTTGAGCACAAAATGAACAACCTCCATGTATTACCTTTAATGTTAGGAAGATGCTACCGGAGTTACTTGTATCCCTGAAGGTGGTCTACAGGTCACTAGGGTTTCAACAACACCTATGTCTTGTAAAGCCTCGCAATTCAGTTGGGCCCAAAAAAATGTTAATCCACACCAACAGTTCCCGACTGAGGAGCAGTGAGTTCTCAGCATGAGTTCACTGCTGGAGTACACTACTGATAGTTATTTGTGCTTTATAGGAACTACACTTTCCTAGTTGTCAACTGGAGAAAGATGAGCATATTACAAGACATACGAGTGTGGTTAAAGGAAAAGTAAAGGAGCTGAAAGTCCTCAAACTGAAATCTATCCGAGGAGGGAAAAACTCCTGCAGGTAACAACTTTTTGTTGTTGAACCATATTTCAATTCTGTGTGAGTGCAGGTTTCAGGCTGCTGTGAGCTGGTTCACTGTGAGTGCAGAGCAGATGGGAGGCAAGAAAATGTGTGATCCTGTTCAAGTGTTACTTCCTTTCTGCAGAAGAAGAAGTCGGTGCTCAGACAGAAGCGAGGCCCTCGGATCAGACAGAGTCCGACAACAGGACTTGAACAGCTGGATGTTCTGCAGAAAAATCTACTCTGAGCTGAAGGTCTTCGAGAACAAAGTGAAGCACTACCTCTGTAGAGAAACAGGAGGAGAAGAGTCTGAGAGCTGCAGCAGGTGAAGGACTCAAACATCTGTCTGCTGTCTCTCTGCTGGCTGACGGTCCAACTCACATTTATCTCCACAGTCTGTTAACACACAGCTTCCTCTCGGGGGGGGGGCACCAAACTTTGAATTTCTATCGTCTACATCACAATGATTAATTAGCAACAAGCACTGCATGACACAGGAATTATAACTATAATTATAATGTTGGGCTATAAAGGAACTACAGCACGGTCACATGACTTCACGTCACCACCGCTAAGCTAAAGGCGGCTAATGTTGGGCTATAAAGGAACTACAGCACGGTCACATGACTTCACCTCACCACCACTAAGCTAAAGGCGGCTAATGTTGGGCTATAAAGGAACTACAGCACGGTCACATGACTTCACCTCACCACCACTAAGCTAAAGGCGGCTAATGTTGGGCTATAAAGGAACTACAGCACGGTCACATGACTTCACCTCACCACCACTAAGCTAAAGGCGGCTAATGTTGGGCTATAAAGGAACTACAGCACGGTCACATGACTTCACCTCACCACCACTAAGCTAAAGGCGGCTAATGTTGGGCTGTAAAGGAACTACAGCACGGTCACATGACTTCACCTCACCACCACTAAGCTAAAGGCGGCTAATGTTGGGCTATAAAGGAACTACAGCACGGTCACATGACTTCACCTCACCACCGCTAAGCTAAAGGCGGCTAATGTTGGGCTATAAAGGAACTACAGCACGGTCACATGACTTCACCTCACCACCGCTAAGCTAAAGGCGGCTAATGTTGGGCTATAAAGGAACTACAGCACGGTCACATGACTTCACGTCACCACGCTAAGCTAAAGGAGGCTAATGTTGGGCTATAGAGGAACTAACAATAAACGATAACATCTCTTCAGCTTGTGTTAACCACAGACCTTATTTCAGGAATCTAATCCAAAAAACATTTCCTTCCAGACGAGGGGACAGGAAGTAAAATACTAACTAATTTCACTAAATTCAAAGGTCTCCTTTTCATGCTGCTTCAGATTCCGCAAAGTAAACTGAATGAACGTGGTTCACTGAAATTCAAATGTGTAACCCTAAGAGTGAAATCTCCTCCTCCGTGGATTTGTGTTTGTCCTTTCCTGAGCCGCCTGGCAGGATTGGATTGCTTTTATTTAAACCATAAAATGCATGTTTTTCACTTTCACTTCAATCTGCGAGCTCACTTTACTTCAACAGACATCCAGAAATGTGTTTCTGGCAGGTGGACACTTTGGGGAAAAGGCCGTTGAGATGCTGAAAGAATCGGCGGCCTTGAGCCAGTGGCAACAACAGCGTCTCATTGGCTGACAGCCCCGCGCTTATCCATGCTCATGAGGGGAGGAAAACAACTCCCTCCCTCAACCCCTCCACCCCTTCGCTGCACTGTGACAGGCTTAACGGTGATATGAGGGGATGTGTTATCTGCTGACTTCCAAATTCATAAATCTTTGAGATCAGACGAAATTGAAGCGGCTTGAAAAGCTCGGAGGGGAGATTGACACGTCTGAGTGGCTCTGTGGGCGCGCTGCAAACTGCATGCTAATACGCCATCATGCATATGTTTGTATGTACTCAGTGTGTGTGTGTGTGGGAAGGCCTTCATAACTTGTATGCATTGTGTTTCATACCGACAACGTATGCATGCATATGTATGAGTTCCTAATCTCCACTTGTACACATGCAGACAGACAAATCTCAATTTGCACTCCTCCACCGACTGAGTGCTACAATGTTGTTTTCTTTACACATCGCAATGAAAACACGTTGATGGATGTGGATGTTTTGACCCCTTTTTAACCAAAGCAGAGGGATTTCTGCACTAACAGAAATGCTTCGCCCTGTCCTTGGTGCGTCAGTGAGGAGATATACGAGAACTAAAGGAATACTGATGAAACCGAGTTGAAACTGACTTCCTGCTATGCTTACATAAAGCTCAGCGACATGACAGGTTGGAGCCTTTAGATTTGTTTTTAAAGCCGGGTATCATTGCAGATTTGTTGGTCTAGGTGCCAGGATGAGACTTGAGATTTGGTACCGATAGTTTTTCGATACTCAAACAAGTGCATTTTGACTGACATTTAACTTACATTGATCCCCATCTATGCCAGTTAACCCCACACATACAGTTTTACTCTCAATCAGGTCATCCTTCAATGGTTTGAGAGGGTATTCTGGCATCCCGGTAATAATAATAAAAGAAATAGTTACCATTAGCACACAGAGACCCCGAGTGAAGAGGGGGTCGTAACGTTAAATACCGGGATTAAACATTGCTTTTTTCAAGGGATTTCACCCCAAATCTTTACCTACTTCCCAGCTAAAATACCTGTGAGAATCTGGATGTTTATAGGATGTATTCAGTCTGTAACGTATTACACAGAAGATCGTTAACGCTGTCACACAACTGTCATTAAGTCCATACTCATTTTTGAGAAGGAATCCAATTGTTTGAAGGAATATATTATTATTTTCACCCAAATTATAAAATACAAAGTACATTTCACCCTAGTAGGAATCATGCATGTTTCACAGCGCATATGCGTGTGTGTGTGTGTGTTCAGTAGCGTGTTGGAGATTGAGTCTGAGATGGAGTGTGAGAAACTCTGCCCGCAGACACACACACACACACACACACACACACACACACACACACACACACACACACACACACACACACACACACACACACACACACACACTCTCTAATTCATTTTGCTTCCTCTGATTTATCTTGCTTTCCTCCGTCTTGTCTGCTCATGCCCAGATAAAATCCCCCAAATTGCATCACCCCCTCCCCCCCCCCTGCCTTTCTTTCAGCCTACAGTGTAGTGCAACAACACATAATAATGCATCTGGTATCTGTAGATTTGAGTTATAACACCATTTATACAGCAGACAACTCTTTTGATGTAATTATTTCATGTCTGTGCGAGGCGGCCGGAGACGATACCAGCCTCCCGACTGCAGACAGCAGCGGACGGGAAAATCACCACTACTTTTCTTTTAAACTTTCAATTGTTTTCAAACTTGTTCCCCAACTCTCTGAAGAACAATGACCCAATGTTTCTTTCTGGGTTTCTGTCCAATTAAAGTCAAGCTATCGTTGAGTTTTTGCTCCCATTGTTCATTAAAGGCAGAGGTCTCCACAGAGGTGTGGGTTTTAAGAAAGGTTTACCACGGGATCAGACTCATCCGGTTGTCTTCACAAATTACACTTTATCTTTGTACAAATTCACAATTAAAAGGAGTTCAAACCTAGGAATACAAAAATGCAACTTGGATAACATGCTTTATCAGTATCATTTGTTTGGAGTGTATTTTAATTGCTTTAATTACAACACTTAACAATAACCTGTTTTTTATTACTACCTTTTTATTGAAACATAAAGGACAGATCCATCCGACAGTTTGTCATTTCATATACTTTTACCCTCTTCTCCATTCTCAATCTGTCTCATAAATAGGATGAATAATAATGAAATAAAGAGGAGTAGGATAGACAATCACCACATAAAGGTAAAAAAATACCGTTACAACATCTGCACCTTACAGTACATACCTTATTGGTGTTGGGGCGACTAACCCTTGCTACGTCTGACAGGATCAAAAACTCTAAGGTCCATGTCTTTGATTAACTCATTGATGTAGCTTAAGTGCAATAAAAAAACTAGTAGCTATTTACGTTTTGATAAAGTGATTCAAAGGAAAATAGCCAATACAATCAGGCAACGCTGCAGGGAAGATAATATCACATAGAGATGTTTCCACTAAGACAGTACGGCCTGTTGTTCGATGTTTTACTGGTGATTCTCACATGGCTTAGTGGAATACTCGATTCTAATTGGTCCATCTAGATAATCCACAGGTTGTTAATACACGATAGCAGACCGTTGCTAAGGATGGTCAAGGGGTGATTGTTCTGAAAAAAGTGCAGACATAATGGAACTACTGAACAGAGTGAGCTGTCTGTATTTTCGTCTCCAAAAGTAAGGTTTTGGTTCACTTTTATTTGAAAGCCTCTGTTGTTTTTTTACTTTTCCAGGGGAAAATATCCTCTGAAACGTCTTGCTATGAGCATATAAATGCAAAAAATCAAAGTGGCATCACATGCAGAGGCTAGTTTCTGTCTGTAAAGTTAGTTCCACTTGCTGACTGGATACTTCAAACTGGGAGACTGGGCTCTACCAGTACCTTATCAGCGTGGTTTTTGAACTGAAACAGGAAACTCAGCAGGAGATGAGACAAAGCGCCTTCGCCTCACAGATTGGTCTCTTAGCCTCAGCCTCCCCTCCGTTCCTCTGCTGTGTAATCAGGCTTCAGGTGCGCCCCAGTTCATCCCGATCAAACCTTTCATTAAACTAAACAACTCGTGTTTTACATGAGAGGAAGGAGAGGGTACTTTTCTCCAGCAATCTCTTTCTAAAACGTGTGTTGTGGAGAGCGCCGGTTGATTGACACGTCCAAATGAGTGAACAGTCTATTGAGAGGTGCGGGGTAGATCTTTTTCACATCATTACTGGGAACATCAGTAATTTCCATCATGAATACTGCAGCGTCCCCTGACAGGCTCTCATCGCGCTCCGACATCCATCGGGGGAAATGATGGTATTAGACGGGAGGCAGCTCTCGGGGTGAGGCTCTGTGATGAGAGGGGGGAGGAAGGGAGGGAGCTAATTACCCTTTTATTACCAGGGACCAAACCCCCGTCCCGGGAGGCCTCGCCTGGCCCGGTTTGAGACGAGGAGGATCCGGCATGCCACATTACCTCTCCTCTCTGCAGTGCCTGTCGCATTAGGAGCTGCGAGTTTCTGTCACAGTTGTTTTTTAAATGCACACATTTCATTTAGTGCCCCCCCCCCCCCCCCACAAACGTACACACTCACCTACAGGATCTCTAAACAAGTAGGCAGCTGTGACACTGAGATTGATTGATTGTATATTTTCCTCTCATGCTCCTCGCCCACATAGGCGTGTAAGAATCCAAATATACACACATAACAAAACCTGTGGGCGGAAGGTTTATTGAGAAAATATCCGTGCACACCTGAACGTTTCCTGGGAAGCAGCCAAAACTGTAGGACCTGACCCTGAAAACACATACAGGTATATAAAGGAGAAATATTTTCTCCAACCCTGGGCTTTGATGTTGTCATATATCAAAGGAGCATTATACCATAATACCAAGTTTACAAGACTTTTGTGAATATATGTTCTTGAAGGACATAAAATACGTCAGTAAACGAAAATATCCAGGTGACAGTAAACTGGCGGTTGCTAACAAGTGTGTGAATGAGACTAACCGACATCACTACGAATATTAATTAGTCATGTGACCGTGCTGTAGTTCCTTTATAGACCAACATTAGCCGCCTTTAGCTTAGCGGCGGTGTCGTGAAGTCATGTGACCGTGCTGTAGTTCCTTTATAGCCCAACATTAGCCTCCTTTAGCTTAGCGGCGGTGTCGTGAAGTCATGTGACCGTGCTGTAGTTCCTTTATAGCCCAACATTAGCCGCCTTCAGCTTAGCGGCGGTGTCGTGAAGTCATGTGACCGTGCTGTAGTTCCTTTATAGCCCAACATTAGCCTCCTTTAGCTTAGCGGTGGTGATGTGAGGTCATGTGACCGTGCTGTAGTTCCTTTATAGCCCAACATTAGCCGCCTTTAGCTTAGCGGTGGTGACGTGAAGTCATGTGACCGTGCTGTAGTTCCTTTATAGCCCAATATTATAATATTTTATTTAAATGTCATAAAGTGGTGTTAATAAGTATCATGATCGTTTGTTAACCACATTGAACTTTTCTTCAATATTCCAAAATCCAATGGAGAAATCCCATTCACAACAAACATTACACCTTATCTGAAATTACTTTACATTTTATATTATCTATGCTGCCCTCACAGACATATTTAATTGCAATAAAGTAGGTATTCAAATCATAAATCAGGAAGAATCCAACAAAATGTTTCACCATCTCCATCCATCCATCCAATAATGGGAAGGTTTGTTTGCTATAACGTTTTTTTTTTTGCAATATTCCAAAAATCCCATTGACTTTTTGTTTGTAGAGGAAACTCTTGCAATGTGACATTCTCAGTCAGCCTACCAATCAAAATGTGTCATCACTGTACCACTCTCTTAGAACTAAACGTTTCCTGTATCCTGTACTTTCTGATTCGGATCAACATACTGCATGCATGTATGTATAAAGCACACAGGAAGTCCCCCCTCGGATCAGGGATTGCTGCTGTTGGCTGGGATCTGCTCAGCAGCGGCCGCCCGCCGGGCTCTCCACGGCACCATGGCGCCCGAGGCTTACCGAGAGAACACTATGAGACGGTCACAAAGCTTCTGAACAGGGACAACCTGCAGGACTGAAACACCTCTGGTGAGGGGAGCTGCAGGAGGACAGCTGCAGTCAGTCATGGACAAGCAGGTGAACTACTGCCAGTAACAGAAAGCAAAGCAAGTGGACCCTAAACGCAGGCGAGAAATACACCATTCATTTGAAATAATCCAGGCACAGCAAGGCAAACAGAACCTCCTGCTACAACACAAACAACAAGACATGGATCCAACCATGACTAGACAAAAAATAAGGACTTACATAGGAGCTGGATTAATGAGGGGATGAAGGGGGAGGACACATGGTGGCAGAGCTAGGACAGAAAACTAAAAAGGCAGGAAAACACAGGAAGTAAAAACAGACATGAAAGAGATTGAGAAAACTGAAAAGCTCCCCTGTTTCCAGCAACCAGTAATACCAATAATAGGCCTACATTGTAAAAAAAATGATATTGCAAGGTTTTCATTTCACAATGAGTCTCTCCCTTCATCCAGAGCCCTTTTCCATCGTTGCTTCATGACTTGTGTCCTTTAGATGTTCCACCGGTTTGGTTAAAGAACATCTACCTATTGGCGACACTGTACTATAAACACAAACTCCTTGTTTAGGTATTACCATAACCAGACCTGTTTAAGTCACTACCATAAAACAAATGCATATCCTTTTTGAAAGACAAGCATTTAGTGATGAGCTATAGCTGCAAGTATTAGAAATAGATGGGAGTCCAGTTTTAGTTTATTTGCTTTAAATGAAAGAAAAAGGAGACCTGCTGTTCGGTAGTGCTGCTAACAACAACCAACAAGCACGCAGAGTTTATCTTTATATTCATAAAACACCTTTCACAGACGCTGAGTGCCTCAGCCAGATAAATCATATCAAATAGAATCAGCTGACCCCGTCCCCTCTCTGTTATTAGAGCCCATCATCAGAGACAAAGTTAGAAAAATACTGACAACCGAGATTGATTTAGAAAACAAACACTACACTCAGAAGTGTGTTACTGCCTTACAGGGAATCACAGAAGTTATAATAGCCCATATTGTTTGTGTTTAATACATGCCTTAAAGGGTTTTGTTTGCATAAGACATGAATAATTTAACACATTGCTTCTTATATAAGAGTTTAAGAGAATACGAGTTCTTGTTTTGTCGTGCACTGCGGGTTAAATTAGTATTTATATCTTCCCGATGTCTTATTTGTCACCACTTTATTAAATTACCAGCTGGAGATGCTAGGTTCTTCATGTCTAAGGGTAATATATACACTGCTTATATTTAGCTTTAAAACATCATAGATTTTATTACATTACAACAGAGCAGAAATTCACCGTTGTCTTCTTTGTTTCGTTTGTTGTTCTAATATTTAATAGACGTTAACGGATGTGTCCAGCGACTGCACAACATAATTCACGTTTTTGGGGGTATGTTACTGTGACTTGAGGTATTGGAAATAGCAGAAACTTTAATCTTTTGATAGAGTTTACGAAGTCAATAGATAACCAAAGTGAAAAGACTAATTCTCTGGGAACCATGCCTTTCCATACCAGTCCTCCTTGAAATGAAAGATATCATACTGATAATTGAAGTGTTGAGCTTGCAGACTGATGCTCAGTCTACATTTGAATACTTCTGTACTTCTATGTGTAATTCAGAGTGCAGTATCAGTATTTGATATACCTAACTATGTACTGGTTTTGAAAGTAAGTCACCATGAATTTGATGGTTCAGCTAAGCAGTCTGTGACAATGTGTTAGAGTAAACGTGATTAGCTAGCTAGCTGGATAACCACAGCAATCTATGAGGGCTGTGTGTGATTTGAAATTCAAGTCTCCAGTGAACATGGTGAGGGAAAGTATCCTAATTGAGACACAGCGTAAGACTACCAATGCTTAACCTGCTAAGAAAGCTAAACCACGAACCACAACGTGGCTAACCAGCAAGCTAACAGTGGCTATCCTCACTATCTGTGAGGGCTTACAGCGGCTGTGTGCGATTTGAGACAACCCTGAATAGTCAAAATTCACACACAGCACAAGTTTTCAGTGAACAACATGGCAGTTTCTTAAGGTAAGTATCCAAATTGAGCGATAGCATTATCGCTAATTATGCTAACAGGGCTCAAAAGTGAGTAGAAACTGTTCTGCTTTTGATCCGACCTCAATGATGGCTGGAATATTAAAGCCTGTAAATCAGACATGTTATTCCACAGTCTTAGTTTGTTTCTTATTTCATCACCACCAAAAGAACACAACTGTTCCTGCAGACTCTGTACGACGGTGTTGATGCTGTAGTACTCGTCCAGTCCTGACTCAACCCCCTCATTAACGCTGGAGAAACACCACCAATGGGGCTCGGCTGTCGCTGTTCACATTACAACTTCATAAGCCGATCTCTTATTCATGCAGGGGAGATTTCTGTGTGTACACAGTTGTGTGTTTGGGAAGAGTTTCAAAAGGGAGCTGCTTTCAGTTTCAGATGGGTTAATGAGTCAGAGTCGGAGAGGCAGCCAGACTACGAGCCTCGTGTTCAGGGAGCCAGAAGAAGGCAATTTATTCTGTAATGTCTCAAACAAAACCTATTGTCATCTACTCTCTGCATGAGTAACTTTTTAGGAGGTTGAACACACCTTTTCTCTCTTGGTGTCTTCTTGGTATTATTATTTCATTAGTATTAGAGTCAGATTCATCTTGCAGGACTCGTATTAATGAAGCATCCTGCGGGACTGTCGCTGTATTTCTCTACCCAAACATGCTTCAATGTCACTGCCAAAGTTAGTACAGTTTAAATCATTGGTAAGTATTACGAAGCAAATCAAGTAACCCCACTTTATTGGAATAAATTGGAAGCCACCTTGAAGTCTTTTAAAGGGGAGCTCAAAGTGTGTTTCCAGGTGTTGGGGAGTTATACTGCAGACTGTGCTTTAAAAAGTAGAAGCCCTACATTTCTCCAGAGCGAGGGGTGTGAAGTCTGATAAATGTCCTCGAGATATGATTCATGGTTGGAGTAATAGAATAGAATTCAAAATAACCTCTCAATCTAAAAGCTCCAGGATACTTAAGGTAAGATTGAAAGGCGTGATTGTCACAATGGCTACAGCATAGTCAAGACTCAATGAAACAAAACTAGTGCAAGAAGAAATGGTGTACGTAAAATCTAATTTGCTGCTTCCGACATATCAAACCCCAGTCCAAAGCACAAATGTCCACAGTACTGTTGCATTGTGGGTAATGCAGGCATATGATTAGCCAAGGAAGAAGAAAGCTTAGAATCAATCTGAAATCTCTGCATCTTCTCAAAGCTAATTTAGTCGGTTAAATACTCCAGGACACTTAAGCTGCTACTAGCATAACGAATCCTTGTCCCACGTATAACTATAATTAATCCAGTTGCATTGTGGGTGATAATGGTGCAGGATTTGGTATTCAGAAATACTTTATTGAAGAAGAATGCTTTGAAGAAAGAAATATGATACAGACAAAGAAAGAAAGACCTATTGTTTGATTCGTTTTGACTATTGTAAAGGCCTGTCTTTGTTAACCGTGTGAAAAGTCATATCACAATATCATCACACCATCGGAGGCCAAGGACGTCATCAGAAGGTGAGTACAGAAGAGAAAAGGAAAGAACACGTGTTACAACGGTCTGTTTCAGGCGTCTAGTGGCTTGATGGAGAACAAGGGAAGGAAGCGACGACAAATACAAATAGACAAGAGGAGATATAGCTATGATAAAGCACTGTCCTCCGATAAAGAACAGTCCCACACCTTTTGATTGTTACTCCTGGGTTTATTAACTCATGTATTCATTGATGTAGTTGGTTTTATTCTCTAGATTACTTTAGCTGCTACTTGCATAACAAACCTTTGTTCCAAATATCATACATCTAGTTGCATTGTGGGTAATATTGGCGCAGGATTTGGCAACAAAGAAGAATATATACTGCCATTGAAAAAGTAAATCACAATATGCAGCACCGTTCTCCAATAAAGACCAGTTTATTTCTCAAAGTTCTTTTGGATTCATCTCTTATCTTCCTGTTCTGACACAACCAATTAACACAAGCCACCTTAATGAAGTAAGGTGGATTAAATACAGAGTAATTGACTGATTTCCTTAAGTTGAAAGTGAATCTCTACTGAGGACACAGAGCGAGATATCGATCCTCGCATCCGACCAGCCGGGCAAGGTTTCAAGGTTTCAAGGTTTCAAGGTTTTATTTGTCATATGCACAGCAGATACAGCGTATATGTTGGCAATGAAAATCTTATGTCGCGTGCTCCTCCAACAACTCAACATGCATGGTGCAAAAGATAAATAAAGTAGTGCAAAAGGGCAGGGCAACTAACAATGGCATTTCCCCAAAATGTCAAGAGTTCTCCTTTAATTAGGAATGTGTAGAAACCAGGAGCGTGTGGCGCATCGATACTAATTATGATGTACAGTTGGACACTTTGGCCCGGACACGGCAGCCCTGAGCTCTCGCCTGATGTGAAATTGAGCCCCTCTGGCTGCCATCTGCCGCAGAAAATACCTGATCCTCATAAACAAACAGAGTCCGCCATCGCCATCGCCTCGCCTTCAGGCTCCGTATTCACACACCAATCAATGAGGGGATCCCGCACTCTGATATATAGGCCTGGAAAATTGGCTTTCTTCTCCTTCAGAAGATTCTGGTGATTACCTATATAGAGCTGTTGATTGGAGATTGATCGCAGGTTGGAATTAAACAGCAGTGGGTCCCCTTTTCTGTGATTTGGGCAAGGCTCGATGCACTGATAGAGGAGGATAGAAAGAGAGGAGGAGGAGGAGGAGGAGGAGGAGAGCACACTCCAACAAATCTCCATCTTAACAAGTTATTCATTCTGCCGTGAAGTCCTCGATATCTTATTTTCTTTTAGCGAGAGGAGAAATCAGGCTTTTTTCTCTGAGATTATTTCACAAATCAACTCCTTTTTTCTGGTCATTAATCTTCAAAGTTGCTCACTGGTTACGCAGTTTAAGTGCATATTGATTTATAAAGAAAGTCTGTTCAAAGTGTTTCCTCATATTGATGATTTAACTGTCAAATCAATGCAGGGTTGATGTGAACTGGGTTGGACAAAACTGCTATATGCACAGATAGCGATGTAAATTAAGATGTGCATGGCAGCATGTTGAGCGAGATGTTTAATTGTGATGTTAAATATAGGTGAACAACACCCTGAAAAGGTATCCTTAATCTATTCTGATTTTAGTCTGAGAATATGTTTTCCATTATGCCAGAGTAACAGCCGTGCAACAGGTGATTTCTGCTGTCGAACCATCAGTGTGTTTTCCCAAGTAACACCTAATGATACATCAGGAACGAAGCAGTCTCACCCTATTAGAGGATTTAAGTGAAGCAAGGCCTTGAATGTATCTGAAAAAGATGCTAATAGACGTAATAGACTACACTCTGCTGTTACCCGCAGGCTAAACAGCAGCGAGTAAGAGAGCTAGCATAGATCCAATACTTTGTTTTTGACTGTTGTCTGTAAACTCCTGTAAAGACTGTTAGTTCAATCCTCAGTGTTAGCTGTGATTGTGTGCGGGAAAGATGTGGAAGAATCTTTTCATTTGATATCCAGGCAAATGTACATTAAATGCTAATGCTAACAGGTGTCCCGAGCGAACGTAGCGTGTTTCATTCTTTGTGATTGTTGCCTGTGAGCTCCTGTTACGACGCTTAGTTCTCAGGAAACATCCTCAGTGGTAACCTTTATGTGTGTCTTTTTTCAGGGAAATATGAAAGGAAAGATCTGGAAGTCTTTGAATGTTATATTTAGGAAAATGTAGATGAAATGCTAACGCTGAAGTCCTCTATTTGGATGTTTAGGAAGAGTAAAGCAACAAATGCTAACGTTAAAGCTAGAATCTAAAATGCTCTCCGATTCTATATATTTGGCAGAGGCGAATGGCAATGCATAAAGCAGGTCAAGACAAACAGGAAGTGGAAAGACAATCATCTATTCAATTTCTAAAATAAACACCTGATCATTTCATGTCACCCACCAATGGTTAAATCGTGTTGATCAAACCAGACTTTTAAACGGTATTCACTTCATCCGTAGGCCTATTTCCTTCGCAGTAGAACATATTCCTTTATTGCAGCGGCACTACTTGTCCAACTCTCTGAGAGTATAACAAACCCCAGCTGTAGAAGTAGAAGAAGAAGTTCCTGGACTCTATCTGTCTGTCAGTGATGAGCTGTGACTTTGGGACGAGCGAGGTCACCGGCGCTCGGGGAAGAACATTTTCATTGTGCCCCCAGAAGCAATTGTATTCTGCAGAGGAGTTAGAGAGAGAGTCATTTTGTAAGGAAAGGAAAAAAAAAAAACGTTTTGAAGTGCTCTTTGAAAGACGGCCGGCTCCCCCTTTCATCATCCCGCCGTATCTCAAGCAAAGAGAAGATACCGCCATGTCGGGAGGCTGACTGAGAGCTAAGTGCCCCGACTCTGACAGCACTGCACAAATGCATATCAGCCCGAGCCGAGATGCGAACTACAGAGAGGTTTAACTCATAAAACATTTAACGGCCTGCCTCAGATTGCACTTAGAAAGTATTTAGAGCAAGTATACACAGCAAAAGATAATGAGGAGGGAAAATGTGGCCCGGTGTGAACTGGAAGTTGTGGGTCAATTAACACTGATACCCCTTCAAGACATGTGGTGCTTCATTTACAAATTCAAATATGATATCCTCTCGGCTGAAGGCGCTTTAATCAATATCTCCCAAACACGAAATGTGAAGAAAGCGCGAGTGGAAGACGGGACGCTGCTCGCAAGAGAGAGGGATGTGCTGCCTTCAGAGGCTCATGTTTGGAGTTTTTACGCCCAGATAAACTCAATTTTACAACAGCACTAACCTGATCTGAACCAGAAAATGGACCCATACGCCCGGAAAATCTCTCAGCAGGCTCTCACTGTCATTTCTCCTCGTCAGCCTCGGCGGAGCTCTGCAACACAGGGAGAGCAACAGATCCCCGCACAGCGCTCAGAAGCGTTTCAGCTCCAGCAAACGGGATAGAAACACAACGATGATACGGTGTATTCATGCGGAATGAGGTTCATTGTCTCATGTAATCCCTAAAGATAGTATGTATTATAACCGGGTTTTTAAGCAATACTTTATTTGACTCTGAATTGAAGTTTACGGGCATCATGTTTTTGATAAACGTCTATGAAAAAATCAGAGTGGTGCATTGAAGTATGTTTGTAGGCTGACCTGTTAGCATACCATCCATCCATCCATCCATCCATCTTCTCCCGCTTTTCCGTCAGGGTCGCGGAGGTAACACCTCCAGCAGAGAGCCCCAAACTTTCCTTTCCCTGGCCACATCAACCAGCTCTGACTGGGGGATTCCTGTTAGCATACCGTTAGGTTTTAATGTCATATGCACAGTAGCTATATGGTAATACCAGAGTCGGCACCAGAGCAGATCTACTGGAGGGGCATTGGGTCATTGGCGGGGGGGGGGGGGGGCTTGCTTGCTTTTGTGACATTAAAAACTCTTTAGCAACTTCGAACTCAGCGTCAATTATAGTCGATTGTGACAGATCGAGAATATGCTTCACAGCTGGTAGGAGGGGCATCAATGACCGCTAAGGGGGGGCACGGCCCTCGAATGCCCCCCCTTAGCGCCGGCACTGGGTAATACCAATAAAATAAATAATGATTCCTCTAGGAAAAATATGCAAAGATATGCAACCCTATAAAATAAGAGGTGTACAATAAAATGAAAAGGGGAGATAGTAATAAAACGTTTATAATTACAATAAAGGGTAAACATTTTCAAAGTCCAACTTGTTTCTCTTTGAATAAATACTAAAAGTTCAAATCCTTTAAGACCAATAAAGTTAATCAAAAAATATGAAAGTACGCAAAGACTAAAATACCATTTGAAGGAGGGTCTCGCTAATAAAAAGCTAATCCAAAAAGATGTGTCTTTAATGTTTTGTAGTTTATTTGGCCGTTTCTCAGCGAGTGTGGTATTTATTTTAGAAAGACAACAAAAAACTAGAAATCTTATCTCAGGCTTCAAAATAATGTATGAAAACCATTGACTTACACGAGGGAAGTCATGAGTTCTCGGACTTATTCCTGCACCACTCTGTTTGGGTTTAAATGAAGTGGACAGGTTGACACTAATCTGCTCTGAGAAATAAGCCACTGACAACAACACCGTTTATTTCATGCACTAGCCTCTCAGATAAGAAATATGAACCACCAAAAGTATACTTGTTTTGGTATCAGAAATAATTCACAGTGAGTTAAATGGTCATGCTAATGCTGAAGAAGAAGAATTGGTGTAGCGGACCCTCTTGTCATCTTGTGTTTCCACTAGAATATTTTTACACACTTTAATGTTCAAGTTTATTCATACAGCACATTTCAGAAACAAGCCGAGTCAAAGTGCTTTACGTAACACATCAAAAGCGTTCAGATAGAAGGGAACACACCACCAATGGACATTGAAATGGTCTTGGTAAATCTACTGAGGTTGTTTAATGTAGTTATGTAAATGCTTTCTGCCTTAATAGTGACAACACACGGAGGGTTTGATGTTAAAGTTTGGAAGCAACAACAGCTCTCTTTTGTCCAGTCTGCAGTTTAAAATGTGAGGAGGCGAAACAGAAATATGTTATGAATAAAACATTGAAATCAAGTCTAAAAATAAAAATGAGGCCAAAAACAAGAGTACAAAATCTCGTTGGGGTCCAGTTAGCTTCACTGCAGTGTTGTGAACGACTGCTGACACAAACTGGCGGAGGTGTAAAGTATCTATGTACATTTACTCCAGTACAGTACTTCAGTACAATTTTGAGGGACTTTTACTCCCCTACATGTATTTAATCCCTCTAGTTGCTAGGCAGATTAGGATTAATGATGGTAAATATAATCTCCCTTAAATCAGACTTTAGTTCACCTGCAGTAAATCCAGCAGCTACCCTGCAGTATACAAAGCCATTCAAACTAGCTGCACCTTTACCAGCTCTGAGAACACTTTAATGATCAATCATTATAAAACATATCAGAGATATTATTCTGAAATGGACCAATCAGACAATGACTACTTTTACTGTCGCTACTTTAAGTACATTTAGAGGAGAGTACTTTCTACTTTCACTGGAGGAACATTTAGAATACTTTCACTGTGACAGAGTATTCCTACACTCTGGTACTTCTACTTTACTCAAGTACAAGACCTGAGTACTTCTACTTTACTCAAGAACAAGATCTGAGTACTTCTACTTTACTCAAGTACAAGATCTAAGTACTTCTACTTTACTCAAGTACAAGACCTGAGTACTTCTACTTTACTCAAGTACAAGATCTGAGTACTTCTACTTTACTCAAGTACAAGACCTGAGTACTTCTACTTTACTCAAGTACAAGACCTGAGTACTTCTACTTTACTCAAGTACAAGATCTAAGTACTTCTACTTTACTCAAGTACAAGACCTGAGTACTTCTACTTTACTCAAGTACAAGATCTGAGTACTTCTACTTTACTCAAGTACAAGACCTGAGTATTTCTACTTTACTCAAGTACAGGACCTGAGTACTTCTACTTTACTCAAGTACAAGATCTGAGTACTTCTACTTTACTCAAGTACAAGACCTGAGTACTTCTACTTTACTCAAGTACAAGATCTGAGTACTTCTACTTTACTCAAGTACAGGATCTGAGTACTTCTACTTTTACTCAAGTACAAGACCTGAGTACTTCTGCTTTACTCAATACAAGATCTGAGTACTTCTACTTTACTCAAGTACAAGATCTGAGTACTTCTATTTTATTCAAGTACAGGATCTGAGTACTTCTACTTTTACTCAAGTACAAGATCTGAGTACTTCTACTTTACTCAAGTACAAGATCTGAGTACTTCTACTTTACTCAAGTACAAGACTTGAGTACTTCTACTTTTACTCAAGTACAAGACCTGAGTACTTCTACTTTCCTCAAGTACAAGATCTGAGTACTTCTACTTTACTCAAGTACAAGACTTGAGTACTTCTACTTTTACTCAAGTACAAGATCTGAGTACTTCTACTTTACTCAAGTACAAGACCTGAATACTTCTACTTTACTCAAGTACAAGATCTGAGTACTTCTACTTTTACTCAAGTACAAGACCTGAATACTTCTACTTTACTCAAGTCCAAGACTTGAGTACTTCTACTTTTACTCAAGTACAAGACCTGAGTACTTCTACTTTCCTCAAGTACAAGATCTGAGTACTTCTACTTTACTCAAGTACAAGACTTGAGTACTTCTACTTTTACTCAAGTACAAGATCTGAGTACTTCTACTTTACTCAAGTACAAGATCTGAGTACTTCTACTTTACTCAAGTACAAGATCTGAGTACTTCTACTTTACTCAAGTACAAGACTTGAGTACTTCTACTTTTACTCAAGTACAAGACCTGAGTACTTCTACTTTCCTCAAGTACAAGATCTGAGTACTTCTACTTTACTCAAGTACAAGACTTGAGTACTTCTACTTTTACTCAAGTACAAGATCTGAGTACTTCTACTTTACTCAAGTACAAGACCTGAATACTTCTACTTTACTCAAGTACAAGATCTGAGTACTTCTACTTTACTCAAGTACAAGATTTGAGTACTTCTACTTTTACTCAAGAACACGATTTGAGTACTTCTACTTTTACTCAAGTACAAGACCTGAATACTTCTACTTTACTCAAGTACAAGATCTGAGTACTTCTACTTTACTCAAGTACAAGATCTGAGTACTTCTACTTTACTCAAGTGCAAGACCTGAGTACTTCTACTTTTACTCAAGTACAAGACCTGAGTACTTCTACTTTTACTCAAGTACAGGAGCTGAGTACTTCTACTTTACTCAAGTACAAGACCTGAGTACTTCTCCCCCCTCTGGGCAGTGTGAGGACAAAGCAAAGACACATCTGACGGCTGAAACTCACTTTTTAATGCTTTGCTCAAAAGCAGAAGGAAAGGAATACAGCGGTCGGGGGGAAATTCCCTGGGTGGGAACTGGAGCAGCATGTGGTTAAAAGCTGCACGTCTGCCTCCGTTTGCCCTGTTGTGAGAACCATTTCATCAACAGCAACTCAACAAGACCTCTCGGAAAATAAATTCAGCGGTGGGTAATGAAGGCGGCGGTATGTAGCGGGCATAGTCAGAGAACATTTTCGACTTTTAAATCTCCATTATTTACACCCGGCCCCTTTGATATCTCGGGCCTCTACAGAAATCCTCTCGACGGTCCGGCCCGGCCCCATCCGAAGGTAAACCCACCGAAACCTTTGGGGAAAGACACCGGCTTAACAACGATGATGTCAACTCCGTGAAACATTTTCATCATCCGGCAACAGAGGGGGAATGTTTTCAGTTAATTCTTCTCATGATTTTAGTAATTCCAATTTCACTGAAGTTAAACGGGTCAGAGGAGCGGCCCTGTCCTTCCTGCCTTTTCCCCCCTTTTGTTTTACTTTCCCTGCAGCCATCATTTTGTCCACTCTCTAAGATGTCTCTGTGCTTCGGTGTCATCATGTCGAGGTCCTTTTCTTTCTGTGGCAGTTCGCAGACCTACAATTCAGAGCACTTGTGATTCTCTGCCTCCTTCTGTCTGGCAATCCTATCACCCCGGCCATCTACCTCTCCTGCAGCCACTCCATTCTCTGCTTATGTTTGTTTAATACTCGGTGGAGTTGTCTGCCCGGGATTGGGTGTCTGAGGTGTGATGCTGAGAGATTTCCAATTGATGGGATGGAGAAGGGAAAGGCAGGGGGGGGGGATAGACGAGTGAATGGAGGTTATAGAAATGGAGGAGAAAAGAGAAGAGGCCTGAGCAAAGTGTTTTGGTCCAGAAAGCATCGGGCAGACTATTTACCACAGAGAGAGGGATGGCCAAAGTCGAATGGAAAGTGAAAAGACTTCAGTGGAGTGCTGGGAATTCATTTTTCATGAGAAATTGCACCGTTTTGCACCAGCGTATTGAACCGCAGTACTTAAATCCTTTTCACTACAAAAAGGCAATAGAACTCAGCATTAATGTGATGAGCTGAACTCTGTTTGGCTTCCATTAAAACCCACTGCCACTGCTACTTGGAGACTGATGTGTTACGATTTTTGGGAGATCCACTGGGTTTCATGTGGGTAAATGTGAGCGTACTGGTGTCTACTTCTGTAACATCATGTGGGTCAAAAGGTCGGCTGTTGCACAGGGGCAAAACCATTGGAAGGACCTGTGGTTTTACCTGGTAGCTTCTTGCCAGGTGAGCAACCTCTTGTACATCTCTGGAGAGGTAATGTTTTATCTGAATGGAGACATGGACCACCTTTCATTTGTATATTTCATGGCATTTGTATTTGGAGCTTTTTGGGAAAAATACATGTTGATGAAGATGCTAAAACATGGATCAGGCTTGCATTGTGATCAAATTTCAGTCAGAAATAAAGCTGGAAATATACATGGAGCAAGAGGTTACCAAAGATACACCTTATATAGATGTCTATTGAGAGTTCAAAGCAATAGAGCGGTGCACTAAAGAGTCCTAAAACCCAGAAATGAGTCAACATGTTACTACTTCCTGTTACCTCGTCTGTACATCAACATTTTTTTGTATCGTAAAACAGGGGTTGCTGACAAGGGACTAAATAAGCTACTAGTTGTTATCACGTAAACACGCACAGGTTTTGTTCAATGGAGTAATCTCCACATACGAGGGAACCACAGAAAAATTAATTTCCATGTTTTGGGACTCATTCCTCACTCATGGCTTTCCGTACTCCGTTTCTGATAGCCGGAGTGTAGTCCTCTTGTCCTGACTGAAATGTCTGGTATTGAAGTATTCACAGAGAAGAGTTCAGGTTTGATTCCCAGGACTAGTCGCTGCCCATCAGATTTAAATACCTACTTCTTCCACACATTTAAAGCACTGGCGCTACGTCTGAAAGGCCAGTGGGGTCAACAAAGGTATGGGGACCTTCATAAAAAAGTTCCAGAAAGTTTTGAGACACGTTGTCATGGATAAAAGTGCTGTTCAGGTAAGAATTTTGAAATGATGGTCGGGCTAAAGAAGGGTCAAAGGGTCACTAAAGAAGCACCAAGGTCATCCTCTGGGGAGCTTAAACATCCATCCTATTCTTCATGACAGTCCGCTCAGAAGCTGTGGAGGTTATCTCGCTGACCAAATGAAATCACTTTCCTCGGGCCTCGCTACCGGCAGCGCTGCAGTTGGGTCACATGACCGTGCTCAGCTGTTTCCCTAAAGGAACATCACTGAACTTGTCAACATCTGTCACGGCCAAACGCATCTTCCCCCGACGTGACGCTACAACATCTCTGAAGTGCAGTCAAACTTTTGCATCAGAGAGGAAACCCCCCGAGGGGACGAGTGTTACTGGAACATCGCCTCTTCCTCACCATCCATCACCATCAGGAGGTGCCATCTGATTGCTTTGCCCTCCTCCTCCTCCTCCTCCTCCTCCTCCTTTCATTTAATGTTGGCACTCGTCCAGACACTAATGAGCATTGGCTCTTTTTTTGCAGATGTTGAGTCTTTTCTTTCCTGTTCTCATAAAGCGGCTGTCAGTGAATCGCGGTCACGAAACACTTCTAAATGTCAGAGGCAGTGTGGTCAGCAGGAGGAGGTGAATAGGTTGGAGGTAATGTAAGGCAAGTGTATTTATATAGCACCTTTCTACACAAGGAAATTCAAAGTGCTTTACAGAAATAAAAAAACATCGGCCAAAAAGAAAAGTCTTCAGCCTGCAGTTTCCTTTCTAACTGAACGCCGCTTCTCCATGTTTAGCTCTGGGGACAGAAAGCAGACCTGATTGTTCATAATGCAGCAGGAGATCAGAAATGTGTTCTGGCCCTAAACCATTCAACACTTTATAAACCAGCAGCAGTATTTTTGAGATCAATTCTTGGACAGACAGGAAGCCAGTGTAAAGTGTAAGGTCCCGCAGTGGAGATGCAGGTCTTTCTACAAACATGTTGGACGTGCTTCTGTTAACGAGCCACTTTAAGTGCCCTGCCAGCCCTCTTTAAACATCCCCATCGTGATGCAAAGTGGGGAAAAGAGGCAGCTTTTAAAGGCAGCATATGGTTGCAGAGGATCTTTCACTGATGTATTGTCACGGGAGATTTCCCCGCCCCGGCTCGAGCTCTGAAACCGAGCCAGATGTCCGTGTCTTCGCAGATACAAGCCCCCCCTCGCCCTGATGTCTGCTGCTTTATTGGCATCAGCAGTGGCGGCGTGCAGTTGGTCGTGAATGTTAAGGCTGCTCCGACACGACGACAGTAACGATAATGACCACCATTTTTATGGGTATGGTATTAATAACAGATGAGGGCGGTGATTAAAAAAGTTGCAGGTACATGAATTATACAGCTGGGAGAACGACTGGAAACCAACTTTGATCTATTTTTCTTTCACTGGTAGGGGTTTTATGTTTGTGCGAATACCCTGGGAAGCAAAATGTTGAAAAGTAAAGTGATGAAATGGCTTTGAACATGCCCACCTTCAAGTACAAGGCTTCATCATTTAAAGACGTGAGCTGCTGAATGTCTGATTGCTCCTCCAGTCATGGGGAGGGCTTTTTTATTGTGTTGACCTCTGTAGTTGTTTGCTGCATTTTCATCAATGGGTTTCATCCTTTGTATTTCTATTCCCATTCTACCACTGTAAAAACAAACTGAGAACACCTCATCTACATCAAGCTCATACAACATTAAAGAGTGGATGTGTTCAAACCTGGCCCTGGGATCAGATCACCTTGAACAGGTTGAATTTGCAGCTTGAGACCAGTGGCTGGACTGGGATAATAACTGAGGCCAATAACGGCAGACCTCGTGTACTTTGACCAGCTGAAAGTACTTTTACTCAAGTCGAGTCTCAAGACAAACTTGTCCTTCACTACTGCCATTTTGTGCTGCACACGTTTCTCCTGAACAAACTTTTGGAGGTTGGTATCCTCCTTTTTACTCCACTATACTGGAAAAAAAGGCTGTTGGATTCACATGATTTTAATATGTACTTTACGGTTGCACATATTTAAATCATGTTTACTTAAAACTATTCCATTTTATTAAATACACACAATTATCTTCTGTTCAACTAACATCATTTTTTAATGTTCATGTTATGCTTTTAATATGCTCAGTATATTTAATGTGTACCTGTTAAAGCGGCATGATTTCTTTATTCAAGCTTCGACGATCATTTACCCTGTGTTTAACCAACATGACTTTTAAATGTTCAATTTAGCTGTTTAATATTGGAGGCTGGTTAAAGTCCCACTGCAGTCAGCATGACGTTGTGTTCCTGGGCAAGACACTTCACCCCAAAACTGCTCCTGTGGGGATATACAACCCATAAGACAGCTTTAAAATCATCCAGCCCTTAGAATTTATTACATTCAGTATGTGAAATGTTCAAAGATGCATGCTAGGATGAGAGACCGAGCAACAGCAGTCCCCACGCACAGAGGCCTCTCCCTTTTATGAACCTCTCCCTCCTCCAGGTGCAGCTCGTCTGAACCTCGTTGCAGCGACAGCACACCTGGGCAGAGACACCAGAGGGGAGAGACGCAGGGAATACAAACAGCCGTAACCAACATGGATGTTTTGTTTAAACTACATGTTATGGTGTTCTGTGATGATGTGGTCCTAATGGCTTCATCGGTCTGTGACCTTCAGCACTCATTGGATCGGTTCGCGGCCGAGTGTGAAGCAGCTGGGATGAGGATCAGCACCTGTGATCAACATGTGTTATGCTGACGATATGATGCTCTGCTTTTCTAATTAAGTATTTGTATTCTAACTCTATACAATATTCTATAAAATAGAACTGTAAAGATAGTCTGTATTTCTACCAAGTCCTTTGACTTTGAAACTTAAATGTTATTGTTCTACATACTTGTAATTTTACTTGAAATGGAGTATTTTAAGAACATAGTAAGTATCTGGGTATTTCTTCGACCTATGACTTTTACCACAACAGAAGGAAATCTGATGATTCATGTGTTGTTAATCAATAGTATACCAGTTTTTCTTCCTAGATAAATATACTATAAGGTAACGCTTACGTCACTTCCGGTGAAAATTAGGCCCCGCCCACTTTCTGCTGAAAATCCTGCAGTAGAGCGAGGCAGGAAATAGTAGTTCATGTCTTAAAGCGGCTGAGTATGGCCTTTCTCAATATGCGTTCTTGTCCGTAGTCGTGTTCTTGTGAAACATCATCTCTTGCTGCCCAAGTACTGTGGCGTTTCTCAATACCAAGAATGCAAAGAACGGACTTGTGTACTTGGGGAGAACGTTCTTGCGAGTTGTTCTTGGAAGAATCAACTTGCACGTTGCCGAGCACACAGAGCTGTTGGCGGTTTGAGACGATGCGTACGTGCTGGTATTGCGCAATACACAATTGTGGAGCTTCTCAACTCCGAAAACGTTTGAGCAGATTTTGAATTCGCCATCAATTTTCGTAAAACTGCTAATATTTGAAATCTAAACCCTTTATTTCTCGCCTCAAAGTGAATTTGTAGTGATGAAATAGCATACGAAAATAGTAAAAACGTACCGTTGTTCAATGGCGTCGAGTAATTTTCCGCTCCTCGCTTGAATGCCGAAATGAATGCTGGGATATATTCGCTGCCGGGTTAACACAAGTTAGCATCCGACGCATCCTTGGTAAAATGGGCGTGTCGAGAACATTTCCGGGAGTACATCCGGGAACTTCATCCGTTCTTGGTGAAAGCGAACTTGGGTTTGGGACAGCACTTGGGCAGCAAGAGATGACGTTTGACAAGAACACGAGCACAGACAAGAACGCATATTGAGAAAGGGAGAAACGATTGCACCTCCAACAACAAACAAATCCAGAGTTCCGGTTTCTTTACTTTCCTCTCCAGAAAAAAGGGGAGTAAAAGAAAGGATCAGAAATCTCAGTCTCAGTGTCAGCCTGCTGCCTGCCACTCGTCCCCCTGCAGAACCCACCGGACATCCATCCCCTATTTATTCTCCGTAAGCTGTCTCTGCCGTCTGACCAGACATCTGACCCCATCTCCATATTCCTGGACTCATTAAACCCTTTCTGACCAACAGAGATATTGTTTTCTGGCATCACTTTCACATTTTACGGGGAAAGCGGGAGTTTCCTGGTACACAGATCCAAACAAAAGAGACATTTCCAAATGCATCAAGTATGTACAATACAAGTGAAAATGCTGCATGTATCAGTGTGTACCTAAATGCCGTCCAGGTGTGGGTCTCTACATTAATGTGGGAGTAATGATGAGTAAGTACTTGAACAGAAACCTGGGTGTCATAATGACTAAGCAGCTATGTGGGAGATATATCTATATTTATATTGTAGGCTGCCGCTGAGTAATATTTTTGAAATGTGTAATTGATGTTCACCCATGCAGATGATAGCTAGTTATATACAGTATGTGTCTTGGATGTCACTAAGATCCCAGTGTTTCAGGTCATTTGCTTTTGAAATAAAGACACAACTTATATTTCCACATGAGAACTTAAGGTGTTATGAGTCCTGCTGGATTTATAACATGTGGAGTCACCTTGAAAATAATGCTAATCCCATAATACCACTCATTACCAACGTCTTTCTGTAGCAATGCACAAATCAAGTTTTCTCCAAAGAAAAATCTGGTCCCAAACTTCAAACATCCAACAATCAAAGGATTTGAATCTAAATATAGTGCCATTGCATGCAGGTCCAGACTATCTAGAGTTGTCTACAACCACAGACAAATCAACAAGGGACCTCAAGTGCACGGCCTTTCTTCTGACTTCTTGCAAATCCCTCCACAGAGTCGTTCCAGGTTCAAATTTGACAACACTTCAGCTGTCCTCGGATCTGTTTTCTTTTGCCAGGACTGGAGTCGTTCCGTTTCTGACTTTAAGAAGGAAAGTTGCATAAGATTCTCTTCTTAATGTTACCTTCAGTTTCAAGGTAGTTTTTAAAGGAGCATTAACATAAAAGCATGCTCCTGGCTAAGGGTTTGAATATGTACTCATGAAAGCTTGGGTGGGATTATATCAATATGTTCTACCAGACAAAACAAGGACAAATAAGAATCAGTCATGAATTTAAACAGGACATATTCTGCTGATGTTCAGGTGTATATCAGTATGTAGTGTCTCTCCTGGGACATGTCTCCATGCTTTAATGTTCAGAAAGCTCTTTATGTTTCTCATACTGCCTGTGCTGCAGCTCCTCTTTTCACCCTCTGTCTGAAACCAGAGCCCAGTCTGCTCTGATTGGTTAACTGGCCGCCTCTGTTGTGATTAGAGATGTCCCGCCCCTTAGCCTATCAGGTACAATGTGTTGAATTGTAGCCAATAGAAGCACAAGTGTTACATAATGATGTCACTATGTTCTGGATGTAAACAGACAAGTACAATGGAGGCGTTTCAGGCAGGGGAGGGGGATTTTATCTTGCAGACCTAAACATGCACTAAAACCTATAAAACACACTACAGGTAAGGGAAAACCCCCTGAAAGCAGAAAAGGGCCTCTTTAAACAAAAAACAAAGCAGTTTTTTATTGTAGTTTATCCTGCTCTGTTTCATTGTGCACTAGTCTTTGGATTTACAGTATGTTCTTATCTTGTCTTATGTCTTATATAATATGCTGCATTGTTGGAGGAGCTGCGGACCTAAGATTTTCATTGCCATGACTACACTGTAGCTACTGTGCACATGACAATAAAAACCCTTGAACCTTGAGGTGAACATTACGGCCTTTTGTAAGAAATGTACGTGGCTCACATCAAATCGTCACATCTTACATCCGATGCCAAAAAGATGAGCGGGGATCAGCTCAATTCTCCCATCAAACAGCCAATATCACACAGCCTGAAGGTGAGATGGTACATCAGTGATAGTGCACATCAAGGGAGACCACTCTTTGCCTTTTAATTGGCTCCAGCAGGTCATCTCCGCTCGGCTCTCGTGTGTCTGGGATAATACGCGAGACACATTTGGATTTAATTCTCCTGCACTTTTTTGCTCATTTGATATTGTGCCGGGGCCTGGAGAAGGAGTGGAAGAGGAGGAGGAGGAGGTTTAATTTAGAGGGAGAGTTGGTTGAATAAAAAAAAAGCCAGAGAATGACTGGAGGTGACACATAGAGAACAAGAGTGTGGATTTAAAACATGAAAGGCAGTGAGTGTGAGGGGTGGGGGGGGAGGATAACTCTGCCGACCCGTCGGATTGAAACACCCAGAGATGGAGAGTGACTCATCTGAGATAAAAGAGGGAAGTGGAGGCTGCTGCTGTGACAGCTAATGAAGAGCTCCTCTTCCACACATCCAGCCCTCATTGTTTATTGATGCCTTGCCCCAAGCTTCAGACCAGAGCAGACGATCACCGCTTGCCCATCACGCCGTTTAGAGGCCTTTAGCATAAAAGCAATCACTTTTAAAGGCTGTTCCTCTGCTCACTTCAAACAGGGGCCTCGGTGGCCCTGGTGTTGGGGGAAAACAAGACCTGCTGTTTCCCCAGCTGAGGGGTAATCTGAGCCGCCGCCGCTGCCAATGCACTCCCGTGGTCGAGTTGCAGAATACTTTGATGCAGCAGAAAGCGGTGAAGGGCCTCTTGCTGAAGAACTAAACAAATACGCTCTGGATTGGCTGTGAAAGAGAGCAAATTAGGCCTGTCTGTTGAAGTGAGAGTGCTACATAATCAACTGGAAGGAGAGGGAGAGGGGGTAAATGAGTTTTGGGCTGAATTGATATGCAAATGAGGCACATTTACATGACCCACTCGTACCAACAAAGAAGAAGACTCAAACCACAAACAGACACTTTGTTTTAGATTTTTATTGAGTCGGTGCAGTGATCACAGACACAGAGAGAGGCTGTTCAACCGCCAGCACTTCACACAGAGGGAATCAGCTTTATTTGTTTATTCCTTTTCATATTTGTACCATTCATTTGCAGATTTGAAAGAAGCCAATTTAAACAAATCCTGACCAAAAACCGTTCTGCGTTTTATACCTGCAGGAGGGTCGGTTGAGGTGGGCAGGTAAAGTAATATATTCATCAGTTTGAAGGTATAACATACCCTATATCACTCCCATCGCAAGGTAAACAGTAGAAATACACAGCTCATTAAAGTGGTTGCTGTGCATTGCTCGCTGTATGACATTGCGTTGTGTAGCAGCCTCTGCTTTGGGACCGAAATGTGTCTCAATGGTCTCATTAGCACTTTAGCCCTATCTGAAAATAGCACTAGCATTGATGCTGCTTTACTCAAATTAACTTTTTAGTTTCACCATTTGCATAAGCTGGAGATAGTTCTCTGTTCAAGGTTTCAAGTGAAACCCTCAGGAAGTGCATCACATGTTTTGTATTGGCCAAACGGTGGTACCACAACTTGTGTGTAGGGCCCAAAAAGACTTTTCCCCATGCTGACATTTTTGGGGGTGAATCAACTACCCAGTAAGAACACTTGAACATTTGCCTGGACCAAAGATTGGCTGTGCTGCTGCAGATGGAGGCGGGGCATAAGCAAAACCCAAATGGGAACCCTCTATGAGCCCAGGCACCTTCTTCTTCTCTTGAGAGTCAGACTGTTTTGGCTTCAGGCACCACTGTCCAACTTCCATAGGGATAAATGGGTACCCTCTTCCAACGCTGTATCCATAGTTCCACGTGAGTTGAGCCATTGTTAGAAGGTGGAGTAGAAACATTGCCAACCACTGATGGGTCAGGGAGAATCCTCATAAGCGTGTTACGGTTCGGGGAAAAATAATCACTCTGGAGAGGGTGTCACAGGGGTTTCAAGTGTCTTCGATTTGGCGATCAGCTAGTTGAAAACAAAAGGGAGTTAAGTGAATGCTAACGTGATGCTAATGGACCTCATTGCTGTTTCCATGCTTGTCAAAGCCAATCAGAGCTTGGTAGGTGGTCTGAGAATGGAGACTGCCGTTCTATCATCAAGCATTTCAGATATTAAGTTTGATGCTTATAAAAGCTGTATGAGGTTAGTTGAAAGCAATAATACTAAGTTCAGATAAAACACAAAATAGGTTCAACTTAATATCATTACTTTTATCTAACCTAATACAGTCATTTGTTTCTGGAAAGTTTTTCAGTTTTGTCATTGCTCAACTCTCCGTCATTTGTAGTTTCAGAACTCGTACCTTCAAACACTGCCCCCCCCCCCCCCCAGGCACAAACCTTAAAAGCTGCAGTTGTTCCCGGGCGGCGGAGCAGCTCCACAGAGGTGACGCTCCGTGCTCCATATACCCGACTCAGCAGGGACTTACAGCAGCAGAACCAGAGGCCATCCCCGTCCTACAGACCTGTTTACCCCCCCCTGCTGTCCTCGGGACGACTCTAACTCCCCCCCACCCGCTACGCTCAGTGTCTGCCATTGCCGCAGGGAGTCGGTGGCATCCATCCATCAGAGCCACGACAGCCCCGCAGGCAGCCATTCGTCTCGTTCAATTCCAGCCTTTTTTTTAGAGGGAAACCTGCTAATTAGCTGCGGTAACGATGACTGTTTGTTGTGCTGTTTTTAACTTTTCAACATGCACTTACAATCACCTTGGAAAAACTGCTAAGGTGACACACAGGGACGCCAGGCTGAGTTTGACTTTTTTGGAACTTTTAGGGATTTTAACATTGAAAATGTGCATTAAACAACGCAGTGTGCCGAGGCTTCAGAAAGCAGAGTGGAACATCTCTGGTTCAGGATGTGGTCAACTAGATAGATGAATAATGTGTGTTCATCCAACAATTCAAACGTTCACTTTGTCACATTTACTGAACACAAGTATAGCATTTGTACCGTTTTGAATATAGTCATTGATGGATTTGGGCTACCAATTGTTTTCTTTAAAATAGAGCTGCACATTATGTAAAAGTCATGTGATGTTAAGTCAAACCCTGACCCGAAATATCTGGTTATCAGCAGCACTGCTCCAGCTGACTGACTGAGAAAGAGTTTAAGTAGTATTACAAAATTAGAATAGATTTAACTTTGTTGTCATTGCTTGTGATACTAAAACAGTGAAAGCATCCAACCCAAAGTGCAAAAGAAGCTGCACAGTGCTGTGATCCTTGTGGTTTAATATAACAATATCAATATAACAGATTCATTTTATTTAAAAGTATATACATTTGTGCAATGCTGACACATGTATTGCAGGTTTATCAGAAGTGAGCTAAACAGGGGTTCCCTCGACAAAGAACAGAAGGATGCAGCCTAAATGCAATTGGCAGAAGTCAAACGCTAATGCTAGGCTATAAAGGAAGTACATCCCGGTCCGATGGCTGTGCATCACCAGTGCTAAGCTAAAGGCGGCTAGTGTTCGGATTGATGACGTTTAGTTTGTCCCACTAAAGAGCCTCTAACATTTCCTTCATTTGCAGGCTGGAGGTTCTACAGTGGGGACGTAAAAACCCTGCTGCGCCAGACAAGAATGTATTTATTCAATAACTGACTCCAAAAGCAGACACTGTACCATTTCACTTACTGAAGGTACGTCTCGGTTACTTTAAGGTCCTTTAAAAGCCCTTTTTGGGATGATTCAGGAGCCTCTGGTGGGTTTTCTTCATATTCCACACTTTTGCACATAAGTGGATGAAAGAGATGAACATTGCAGCCTAATGTGATCCTTTGTGACTGAAGTTGTCAGCATGTGTTAAGACTATTTACTTTATAAGATAAAATGTGTATGACTTTGAACAAAATGGTGTTTTTGGTGGGTTATTTAATCTGACAGGAGACAGGCTGTGTGGAAGGATGTGAAACCGCGTCTTCCGGTAATCTAAAAGAAACATTTATTTGTATTGAGTCATAACAAGATGTTGCATCAGTTACTTATCTGTGTGTGTGTGTGTGTGTGTGTGTGTGTGTGTGTGTGTGTGTGTGTGTGTGTGTGTGTGTGTGTGTGTGTGTGTGTGTGTGTGTGTGTGTGTGTGTGTGTGTGTGTGTAAAAATAAGTCCACACAGGGGGGAATTTCCTGTTTTTGGCCTCATGCTGTAACACTCTCCATTTCTCTCTCTCTCACACACACACACACACACACACACACACACAACAGTCTCTGGGGTCTTTCCTCAGCAACCTCTGCCTCTAAAGCTCTTTTCATGGTGGTGAAGTTGAGAGCGGCAGGCTGGAGGTTTGGTTCATCCTCCCGTGGAATTGGATTATTTCTGGATGAGGAGAACCCCCCCCCCCCTCCCCTACTCTTCCTCTTCCTCCTCCTCCTTATCCTCCCCCTCCTCCCCGCGGAGACGGACACATGCAGTTCATCATGCAGAAACTCCCCCGCTCTGCCGGTGTCGGTGTGCAGGAGGGGAGATAGCGGCGCTGCTCTTGTCTCTTTCAGAAACAGCAGGTTTTTAAGTCCCAGATTGTCAAAAATACATTTTCCGTGGCTTTGCATGGTGTTCCAGTATTTATACAGACATGGAATCCTTCCCCACTTCCAGTCGACTTCTCTTCCAGTATGACGGAAGACACAATCACTGAGAAAATACAGGCTTGCTGGAAAGCTTAAAAAACGATCTGGGGTTTTTGTCCATACCATAAGCCAGCGGTTCCAAAACGTTTGTGCTCGTGACGGCTTAAACTGAAGGAATTCAGTCATACTAACAGCTCTGTGAAGCTCTGAGCTTCGTCTCAATGAGGCTGTATTGTGCTTTCTGTGGTTTTCCCTTTCCTGTAGCGTGTTCTATAGGTTTTAGTGCATGTAAATGGTCTGCAAAGGCTAAAATCCCAAGGTTCTCTCTTACCTTAATAACTTAGTGACATCACGACGTAACACCCAAGCTGCTATTGGCTAGCGCTCCGACACATTGTACGTGATAGTGTAAGGGGCGGGACATCTCTAAGTGGTTGACCAATCACAACAGGGCTGGCCAATTAGCCAATCAGAGCAGAGTGGGCTCTGGTTTCAGACAGAGGGTGGGAAGAGAATTTACTAGTTCTTAGCAGGAAAGCAAACACAAAATAAGGAATAACTTTCCACATGGACTCACCGTTGTATGAGGACATGTTAAATTACATTTGGTTATGAAGCAAAATGAATCAAATCTGATTTTCACTCGGAAAATATTTCGCTGGATGACAAACACTTTCACCTGCTCATGGTTTATCCTCCTGAGGACCCCTAAATTGGCATCAAATTCCATGACAATTCGTCCAATGTATTTCAACTAATACAAATCTAAACTGTAAACCTCATTATGGTGCATTAGGAAAGGCCACAAGATCCTAAAAAGCATAATTATTCATCCTCCGAGGACCATGAACGAGTGGACCATTTGTTTGTGACACGTACTGTGTCTCTGCGTCCTGAACGGCAGGTAAATCTTCCCCCCGAGTGATTGATAAATCCCATGGAAACTCCCAGATCGTTCCTCCAGTTGTGCATTCAAAGCATGTCGGAGTAAAAATAACTGAGACAAATGTAGAATGTCACTGTACAGCTTTAATCCACGTCTGGAAATCATCCTAACAAATGTCAGCATCAGCTAACCTTCATGCTGAGAGGGAACTGCCATCTGATCAATTACATGCGTCTGCCCGCTGACCTTTCCCTTCATTTGTTTAAAGGAGAATGCCATTTTATTAGCCCTAATTGCTCCACTTTAGCGGGCTGTCGTTAACGAGAGCATCCCTTTTAATTTCGTTCGGCTGTAACTTGAAGAAACAGGTGGAGTTTGATACCTTAGGAGTCCAGTTAGCTCAGAGTCAAACGGTAGCATCGGCAGAAGTGCTTAACATTGTTGGCCTGACCTTTGGAAGTCTTTAATCTGTGTTGAACATTATTATCTATATTGATTGGAACACATGGATAATACTGTTTGTATATGATTAGAAACTGTGTGGTCTGCATAGACATAAACCCCTCAGGTGTTTCAGATGTACTAATAATCCTTCAACTTTATGAAGCTCAAATATCATGTCATAAATTACTTTTCACCTTCATTATATCAACTTTTTTAACCCTTTTTAGAACAAAAACACTGACTTTTTATTCTGTAATGTTGATGAATTGTATTGAATTGGTTTGGAAAAGGTGCAAGTTCTTCCAGATCTACAAATAAAACAAATACAGTTGGTATATTTGGATATCATGACTTAAATTAAATGATAAATATGCAAGTATTTTAACTTAATTCTATGTTTTCCAATATTCTAAAATGTTTAACCACCACATATGGCATGCAAGTACAATACAACCAATTGAGGGCCTAAAAAGTGCATCATTTAACACGTGTCGCTAAAAGTAATTCAGTTTAATACCAACAAACCCTACCGTTATGAAAATGATAACTGATGAAACCACAGTATATCAGAGGTGGGTTTTTGTACTGTTGTGTCCACACCAAGAGGTTTTTGGAGGGCAACCCATCGAGGGTAAAACACACATTTCTGAAAGTCTTCAAAGAAGTGATTGCCAATCTTTCAAAGTTGTATGATTTAAATGATACGCAAAAGTGTTCTTTAAAAGCCTTGCATCACCCCGAGTACCAGGAAGGTTTCAGCTTGTAACCCAACTAACGAAACCTTAGTGGCATCCAGCGGAGTTAAAGGTCGGGCGGTAAAGGGCGCCCTGGTGAAAGAGCAGTTTAGGATGCTGACCACCAGTCACTACGCTGTGTTCAGGGACCTTTGTTGAATGTCAGATTTTTCTCCCCTCATTTCCTGTAATCTCTACCCTCTCCGTTGAAAGGAGAAAGCACTTGAAATGACTCGGATGGTGAAATCTGCAGGAGGAGCTCTGAGGGTTTCCAGTGTTATGATGAAATTGGTTGAAAGACAACACATTTAGCCTTGTTTGTCCATCTGTCACGCACGATATCTCACGGTCACTGATCGGATTAAAATATTCATTTTGCCGCAGTTATCTTACTCCGTCCCCAGATGCTGTCGCTTCTCCCGTCTCCACACGAGTCGTCGGAAATAGGTTGAAATAATTTGTCCTCCACGAGCAGGTTTTTCACTACTTTTGAGAAAATTGCATTTCTTCCCGCTCAGTATTGAACAAATTGACACGCTGAAATGATGGAATATGATCCGTTGAGATACGCATTGTCTCGCAGCATCCCAGAAATCCGATTTTGCCAAATTCAGGGAGTTGATACATCTTATTTCTTCCAGCATCTAAAATGACTCTGATTGGCCCAGTGGGGGACACCAGGCACAAGCTCAAAACAAGAAGTCATATTTGTCAGTGATTGGCCCGGGCGGGGGGGACGACGTGTTTACTGCTGCCTGGTTTTTACTCTTTCCATCAAGCCTCTGCAGCTCTTCCAGCTTTGCCCAAATATCGCCCTCAATGGAAATAATTTATGTGAAGATTGAATGTCCACAAATTCAGTCTGCATGGTGCTACCACTGCAGGGGGGAAGAGGGGGGGGGTTTCTTTGCTTTATTTATAAAGATAGAAGCTTAATTGCTGTATTTCTAACCAGAAAAAGGAACCAAAAGGTCATTTTCTGCAGGGAATGAGAGCAGGAAGTGCATGCTTGGTAGGATGCAAATAGCGGAGCAGCATTTGGACATTGTCGCTTTTTTTAAATGCAGGAAAAGAGAATCGAAAAAGGAGGAAAGGGAAGTAGGTAATATAGACATACAATGCTAGAAGCCAATAATTAGAAGAATGAAGGGGAACAAGGGGAGTGAATTACAATAGGAACTAATTAAGAGTACAACAAGATAGGAAGGAGAGAGGATAACAAGGAAATCAACAATCTAGTATTTGTGATTTCAAGTCATTTGCAACAGCAGGTGAGTTCTGGAGTTTCAACGGAGAAGAAAACCTGTATATTATTTGAAGTCAAAGGAAAACTGAAGTAGCTTTCTCGGATTTCTGAAGTGTTTCGATTATGGTAATACAGCTTTCATTTACTGTATGTTTACAGTTAACACAAAGCATTGTCACACAGTACAGTACACTGCCAGACATATTAGATATACATTCTGAGACCATTGTTTAGGATTTGTGAAGAAAATTTGCGAATTAAAAAAATAAAATCTGAGTGAAAATAAATATCTGTTTTATTGTAAAATATTTATGTATTTTTATTCATGAAATATTGAATAATAATTATTTAATTCAATATATTTAAATAAAAGTGTAATGTTAAACATACAGATTTGACAGAAAGCTAGTCCAAGTTTTGTATACATCACTTTGGTAAATCAGTCACAGTCCGCAAAAGGGGGAATTTACTGTTTTTGACACACACACACACACACACACACACACACACACACACACACACACACACACACACACACACACAACTCCCAGGGCGCGATGCATAAAACCAGTTAAAAATTGTACATTTCAACTGTACTCTCCTACGTCTTAAATCAGACCAGTCCTTCTGTAGGGGACTGACGTCTCAGCCTTAAGAGACAGAGGAGAATAATGGAACAGAAAAGGGAAGCAGGGAAACAATAGGATGAGAAAGGAGTGAAACGAAAAGGGAGAAGGAAATAACAAAGCCTAAGAAATAATCAAGACAGAGTTGCGTATGGCATACATGCAGGACTTGAACTCCGTGTTCCGACATGAAAAATCACCCAGGATTCATTGGGACGTCAACAAAGTGTCCCAGAGCCTCAGCTCCGCGGCTGCTGCATTAACGGGAGATGGATGGAGATGTACAGCGTCCGGGTTTACGCAGCCTCGTGCTCTTTGCTCTGCACGGCGCCATCAATCATGATTGTAAACTCATACGCTGCTGCATGCATGTACACACATCCATCAGGGACGCACTCAGGAAGACTCAAAGCAGGAAATCAGTTATCTTCCATATTAAACAACTCAGAGATGTGTCTCAAAAGACGAAAAATGAACATATAAATGAATATTTTAAGCCGCGGCCTGGCTGATGAATATCATTTTGACATCATCTCGACAAGGACATTGAGTGCTCGGTACGCTCCATGACCAAAGTACACAACAGGCAGGCTAACAGGGTAATGGCTTACAGGAAGCAGGGTTACATAATAACACAACAACACAAAAAACAGTATTAACTTATAGTTACTCAAAATATATCTTCTCTGTAACCTGTTCTGCTCTGTAGGCTAATACTGAACCCTACTTCCTGGATCTGCTTTATGAGATCTTCATTTCCGTCAACATTCCTCAAACTTCTCTCTTTTTTCCAAAGAAATCGTTTTTTTCCCCCAAAACAAGTTGATCTTTTCTGCCAAGTTTTTTGTTTATGTTTTTTCCCAAAAAATCTAACATTTTTTCTCAAAATTCAGACTATTTTTCCAATTTCAACTTTTTTCTAATTTCCGAATTTTCTTTCAAAATTCTCACGCTTCCCCCCAAAAAATCTAACATTTTTTCCCCAAAACTGAATTTGTTTTAAACATTTATTTCTCAAATTTCTCACTTTTCAATTTCTTACCTCCAAATTTCTGATTGTTTTCAAATTTCAGAGTTTTTTTCAATGTTCTGCCTTTTTAAGGACTTTTGTTTCTCCGGGATTGAATTGCATTGCATTTGATATTCAGGCCATCCCAAAGTAACAGAGAGTAATCAGGTTACATTACTTTTATATTTTGATGTTCATATCAAATTGCTTTTTTGTAAAGTAAATAGTAATCCTAACGGGGCACATTGTTAAAGCTAGCCCCCTAATCCTGATCCCAGGTGGCTTTTGACCTTTTATCCAAGTGCTATGAGTGCTTAAAGAAAAGGGTAAATAGAAATATAGGTTTCTGAATGCTTCAAATATTGATGCCTCATATCGCGTCACCGCCTCGCCCACTTCACTGCTAAGTCCTGCAACTTCTGCATTCTCAGTCTGTGGGATTGTAATCAAATCAGCAAGAAAGGCAGTGTGTGTGTGTGTGTGTGTGTGTGTTTAAGGAGTCGTGCCGCATGGTTCGAAATGTCAGGGCCCGATTGATTTCTTCTCCCTCTGATTAATTCATCTGACGCTCTAATGTTCTGCATAGAAAATTGTTGAATGGCATTCAGCGAGATTAAAACCACAAACAGCGCTTTTCATAATGTGACAGGTGATTGGCGGGAGGCAGACTCCTGGATGATTGCATCATTAGGGGGATTTTTTTTTTTCCCAAAGGGGGATTGGGCGCACCGTCAGCTTTTTTTTTTTTTTACATCCATGTGGTCCCGCTCACACACTTCAGCTCTGCCTGTCAGCCTGCTTAATAACTCTCTCGATGTTTGAGTACTCGGACACGGGCTGCGGATAAATGCTGACTCATGCTGACTCAAAACACTTCAGACAACAGAAACACTTCCGTTCCAATAAGTGCGTCCGTCTACAACAACTGAGAGGGATCTGAGCCTCGATAAAAAAGACCCCAACCCTTTAGATATTACCCGTCTTTTTAGCCACAGTCGTAAAGAAGTTCAGAAAACTATCTAAAGCCAGTCCCTTTCTTTAGTGCCACCATGAATGGCCCAGTACAAAAGCTGAGTTATGATAAAATGCCCAAACACGTTTTCAGCATCAACATATTTATTATATTAACACATTTACTGTTTGATTTTGAAATGAATCTTGTTTGGTTTTAGTTCCTCTCTTTAGTTTTCCTCCGGCCTGATCGTGCTCACCTGTTGCCCCTGTGTTTCACCTCCCCTTCCCAGCTGTGTCTTGTCTTGTGATTACCCTCCTCTGTATTTAGTCTTGTCTTCCCTGTGTGTTCTTTGTCGCGTCATCCTCGTTGTTTGCCTGTTCCCTGTGAAGTCTTGGTTCTCCCTTTTCAGCCCTCCCTTTTCCACCGGTTTGTGTTAGATTTCATTTGATACTTTTCCTGTGTTGTAACTTTTTCCGCGTTCCTAGTTTAGCATTTTGGCTAACAGCTTTTGTATTAATAAAAGCTTGCCTGTCGTTACACTTTTGTACCCCTGCCTGCTCTATTGCTTATGCGCTTGGGTCCTTTCCCCCCCACCCGTGACACGATTGTCATGTCACTTGGTCCAGACTCTCATATCTCGTTGCATGATTGAAATTCACAAGAAACTATCATGACGTCTGGCTATCTAGCTAGCAATGACTTGGAAATGTTTGTGTAATGCGAATTGATGATAAATGATTTCCTCTGACGAGCTGAGCCGCCTCTATGGTTTCTTCTGCTCCTACTTCTGCCCTCTGGTCATCAGGAGTAGGTTTTGTTCTTCTCACCAATGCAATGATATGGTATCCACTCTTCTCTGTCTCAGTCACTTATCCTGTGATTTTTACACACTGCTAGCATATGGATTCTTGCAAACATAAGGATGGAATTGCTTTTCTCACTGTTAGGATTAATGGAAATATGTTTCATGTCTTCCTGTTCTAAACCTGCGATCAATTGAGCCTATCCAATGGGAACTGGATACAATGTCGTCACGGACTGACAGAGAAGTTGTAATACCATCGTTTGGCCACTAGGAAAATTCAGCTTCGTCCTGCACTCTTTCTGTGGGCTTGATATTATCACATTTGCTTTTACCTGTACCTGGTTATGTGAGCGCAGTTGCCACACAGTCTTTGGTTGAAATCCAATTATCAATACCTCCATCTTCGTACAATCCAGACGTGCAGGTCAAATCCACTTGGCGACTCTAAATTGCCCCGAGGTGTGATAGAGACTGTGAAAGGATGTATGTACTCGCAGATAACGGCAGGTATAGATACTGGACGGATGGTAACACTGATCTTTTCTCAGGGAATTGGCACCTTCTTTATCCTCGCTCAGACTGTGTGGAGCTAAAGAGACGTTCGCTCACACATTCAGGGACGGATCGATAAGCTACTGGCTGGTTTTAATTCATGACTGTCTCTACTGTCTGCTCCTTTTAGACCGTCACGGCTCAAACTGCAGGGACTAATCACTGATACATCTCATACAGCATTCTTCTTGCTGTTCAATGTGCCACTGTGAGTCCACACACCAAGCACGGCTTTGTGCATATTAAAACTACATCCTGTTTACATTACATTATTGATTTGGATGCCCCAGATAAACGTGGATGGCAGGAACTCATTTATGAGGTTTTCCAACATGGTTCTGAACGACTCCAACCAACTCACTCTTTGTTGGTTTTCCATTAGAAGAGGTTCTTTGTTTCTCGTTAATCCCAGCAGATACTTAAGGGCACCGACACACAAGTTAGAGTTGTCGTTGAGCTTGTGTTTTCATTTATTTATTCTGAAGTCAGTAGTTGACACAAGCAAACAGATAGAAGTGGACATTCTCCTATTATGCTATATTTGAACAATATATTGTAGGGCCATAAAACTAAATACAGACAGACTTCTGCAATAAGTCCCCTCTACTGCATCTGGTGCTATGATAATACAAATCAAGGTGGTAGTTTTAGCTGGAGGTCATCAGTCTGTCTCTTCTTCCTCAGACTCGGACTCTTCCTCTGCATTCTTGAGCCACTCAACAAACTTTTTCATCTGCTCAAGGAAAACACTTTTTCCTTTAGCAGTGTGGGCGTCGTTGTACCACTTCAGAATAACCTCCTCACTCAAGACATCCGCTTTGTAGAGCAGAACAACAATTTTCTGTACCCTTATAGAATCCCCCCCACTCCCCACTCACACTTTTCAGCAGGCACTTACCCCATGTGACTGTTGAAAGGTCACGCCCACACAGGAGACCAAGTTTATATTTTACAAAACATGTCTGTGAAGTGTTTTGCTCAAAATACCAAACAGATCCCCCATTGCAGAATGCTTCATCCCCCTCTATTTCAGCCCTGTTGCTGGAGTGCTGATTTTGTGACCGTTGCTGTAAATCTGAGCTGAAGCTGGACACGCCCTTTTGGAGCTGAAGCTGGCCACGCCCTTTGGAGGGTCATGATCTCTCCTCTGAAGAGAGAAGTCTCTAACTGAGAAACTCAGCTAAACGCTGCCGTGATTAAACCCCATATAATGTTCCAAACCACATCCAGCATTATTTCTGAAACCCTTCTCAGTGTTTCCCGCTAGAACAGAGACATTATATGTATTATATAAACAACAACTCTCAGTGCCTCCTGCTGACATCCTGCTGAACACACAGACACACAGAGGTGCTGTGGGGGGGGGATTCAACTCGACTGTATATGGGGGACGATAGGTTGGGACGTGTCACGTGGGCGGGACGTTGCCAGGAGTTCAACGTAAGCCAGCACACATTTCCGATATGACGTCACAGAAGCAAATCTGGATCAGCTCGTTTGTACCAACGTTTTTAGACAAGTGGTTAAGGAAAAAAAAGAGATGGTTGTATTTTCTGACACATTGTGAGTCTCCTTAAACACCGGGGACACATATTTATGTATAACAGACAGCAGAAAGTGCGTTTTGCATAATAGGGGACCTTTAAACAATTGCATAAAACAAAAAGAAAGACAGTAAGGGCAGAGAGTCCCTTGCTCCCTTTCCAATCGCTCAGCAATACAATGCTAGGGAGACACAGTATCTAATCTCCAATGATCTCAGATGCATCTCAGTCTTTTGTCTCCAGAACTGATTAACTGCAGTACGTTCAAAACACCAGAGTTACCAAAAGAATATTGGTACATACTGTACAAACACAAAATGCATGTTTGGCCTCGGATCATTGTATTAAAACAAACACTCCTTTCTCTATAATTTAAGTATCATGACAACGAATAGCGACTAATGTAGAGTCATTCCCTCTCACACACAAGTCTCAAGTACCAATTGCTGTTGTTTTTATCGTGTGGATGGACGAGACGAGGTGACACGAACGTTTGCGCCATCACAAGTAGTTTATTTGGTGTTCAATTCCTCTGTTCCAACTGCCACAATGAACAATAGGGGTTGAATTGCACCACGTACCAAATAAAATATGATTAGAATGGGTAATCTGATGCTGGTGAAGAAAAGTAAACGAGTAAAAACAGCTGCATTTGTTTTTATCATTTATGTTTAATATGTTCAGCTTGTAAAATGCGTTTAAAATAAAAACTTTGTAAGAGTCTTTCCAAATCGCAACACGAATCCAAATCACTGCAGGTCAATACATCGCTCTTCCAGCCTGGCTGTGCATATTTTGACATGTCCTGTGTGTCTTCAGAGCGCTCGTTCTGATTCATGTTAGCAGCGCAGACAGACTCAATAGAAGAAATCAATTCCCCTGGACTCATTAAAGCTGACTGTGTGCAAAAAAAAAGAAAAGTGCAGCCAGTAGTTTATTCAGTGGAGCTGAAATCTGACAGGTCCAACTGTTGGTGCTCCATCCATCATGTTTTAACTGTTTCCTGCAGCGTGGAAGTTGAAACAATAAAAAACTGATTGATGACGTTCCAGTGAATAAACAAGTCAACACGTTTGGCTGTGAGCGATTTATAATTTCAGGAAAATCAGCTGTAAATTCTGCTGGACTTAAAGCCTCCCCGAGAACTCCACAAATACGCTGGGCACGGGAACATGAAATATTCAGAGCCGAGCTGCGATTGAGGAAATGCGATACGACGATCATAATAACCTGCAGTTTGTAAACACGGCGCATTCACATCCACACGGCTGCCGGTGTGATTCCTTATTTATCCGTTTGAATAAGAACGCGATAAGACGGAGCCGGCTGCAGCCGTATGTGGGAAGTTGAATCATTCATGTGCAATAAATATTGAGTTATGTCTCATGCATATCTGGATGTGGCGCGGCTCACTGGGTCCTCCTCATTGTCCACATTTGACTCTTTGTTCGCCGCTCCATCTCCGCCTCTCTTTCTGAGATAGCTTATCATTCTCAGGAAGTAACCCGTCACATGATGTACAGCTCCTCTCCCACAATCCTTCACTTCGCTTTAAGATGCTAAACATCGAGGCTCACGAGGAGGCAGATCATCCTGTGGACGACTTTTGGTTACTTTCTTTTCAGTTTTTATCCTGGCTTCACCGAATACTGCAAACGTGAAACACTGTTAGACTGTTGTGGGTTAACCACAGAGTCGATTCTTATATTTGTGAGGCATTTCCAGGTACTTATGAGGTCATTTTGTATGTGCATTGGTCAGAGGTGGGACCAAGTCTTTGCTTTCATGTCCGGAGTCAAGACAAGCAAGTCTCGAGTCAAGTCCCAAGTCAAGACCGACAAGTCTCGAGTCAAGTCTCAAGTCTTACCGTTTGAGTTTCAAGTCCTTTCGAGTCCTTTTAACAACAGAGAAATAATATTTACACAAATCATGTATGCTTTTAAGATCTGTATATATTTATCAAACCAAGAGCGTTGTTCAAACACATTTGAAATAAACAAAGGCAAACGTAATTTCCACAGAGAGTGCGGACATTGTGTTTCCATTGCTATTGCACTCTAACTCAAAAGATCCTCATTTCTGAAAAACACTCTTCACCTTAAAACCTAAATCTAGCCTTGAACTAAAAACCATGTCTTCACCCTCAAACAGGGATTTGGAGGATCACAAAAACAGTTGAATGTAACTTTTCCAAATGTGTTACCGCTTTATGAAAAATATCTTCAGTCTTTTTAACTCATTTCAAAACCTAAGTGTAACCCTAACCTTTTCAAACATGTCACCACTTCATACAAGATATCCTCACTCCCCAAAAAGTGTGTGTGTGTGTGTGTGTGTGTGTGTGTGTGTGTGTGTGTGTGTGTGTGTGTGTGTGTGTGTGTGTGTGTGTGTCTGGAAGGGGACTAGATGTGAAGTCTCATGAACATGACAATGAACAGAGTTGTGCTTTTCTTTGTCAGGGCGCTATGCGGCATTGCATTTGCAAAAGATCAAATTGGCCAAAAGTCTGTCAGTCATTTGTGCACGATGGGGACGTAGTATGATGCCACCATGGCTGGAAATGCGCTCCACTGGAGCACTAGAGGCAGGCACTGCCAAGACTCTGGTGGCCACTCGGAAGAGTGAAGGAAGAGACTTCATGTTCAGTGCCCAGAAGAAAAGGGTGTTTTGTCCCTCGGCTGTGTCTAGGTAGGGACTTAGCACTCGGTGAGTTGCTCATCTTTGAAAACAAATGTTTAGGGTTGTTTTATGAATGCCTGTTGCCAACCATTCTGAAGCAGGGGGTGATTCCAAATTAGCCAAAAGCTGGAGACTGGACCAATCGTCAACATTTCTATTTCATCCAAGACGACCCAGAAAGGGGGCTCAAAGTGCAACATAGTGAACCATCCATTACTGAACCCACAGGAGATACCGTTTAGCGTGTCCGTAAGCCAAGGTGACGTTTACAGTCTCATTGATATGTAGCTAGCTAGCAATTAGCCAATAAGCTAGTGTGAGCTTTCATTCAAAACTACCGTTCTTTGCGCAACTTCAAATGTCGAACGAAGTTGGAAGTTGGAAGTTGTCGCGTCTGTTATCTTCGTCCCGCAAGTTTCGTAGACTGCAGATCTTTTTTTGTTGACCACCTCAAAGTTTTTAAATCCAAATGAAACTACCAGTGGTTTCATTTTTGCCTACTTGGCGCCTTATAGTCTGTTCTCCTCATTGGTTGTCCAGTACTTTGATTGGTGGGATGCTGTCCAATCAAAACAACGTGGATCTAATTTGATTGGATGTCATGCCACACACACACACACACACACACACACACACACGTTACGCACACAGATGCACACAGGTGCAAAGAGAGATAGCGCAGTCCATGTCAACATACTTTTTAATCTTTGGGTTTGGGGAAAGTAGCAAGTCTTTTGGAGTCAAAAGGGGCAAGTCCAAGTCCAAATGCGAGTCACTGATGTTAAAGTCCAAGTGCAAGTCTTTTTACATTTTGTCAAGTCTAAAGTCATCAAATTCATGACTCGAGTCTGACTCAAGTCCAAGTCATGTGACTCGAGCCCACAACTCTGGCATTGGTACACAGGAAGGAGAAGATGTTTGCGCTCAGATTAACGAGTGTGCAGAGGTGGACCAAGTATTAATTAAGAAGCTTTAGTTGAGTAAAAGTATGAATACAATATTGTCAAAATACTTCCTTATGTATTAAGTTAAGTACAAATCCTGCAACAATCTTACTTGAGTAAAAGTACAAAAGTAATATCAGCAAAATGTCCTCAAAGTGTTCTCGAGCAAAAGTCCTCAAAGTGCAGAAGAAGGCCTTTATGTGTGTCTATAATTTCATTTAAATGTGACATTTCTAGACAGTATTGTTGCATCAAGTAGCTTTTTAGCGTTGTAGACAAACGCAGCTCCTATGGACGTTTTGTTAAATCACTCTTTTGTGATTCAAAGACTTCGTCCACTAGTTACTTTTTTAGAAATTTTACCACTCTACAATAAGACTTCCCTTATAAAGGATTTGTAATTCCTTTGTTAATTAGGATGTGAACACTTTATAAATCATTCATAAGCTTTCATAAGTCAAGAGATAAACAGGGCAACTGTGACCGGTTGCTTGCCAAATAGTGAGCCCACATGTATCTGTAGTGCTAAGCCTTATCTTGGCTACTTAGCTAACTTCCGTTTCTTCATCAGCCATCATCTTCAACTCAGTGAACAACAGACACCCAGGATGCTGGCTGATGAAGAAGACGGAGGAAGCTAGGAAGTCAATATAAGGCTTAGTGATCTTGCCAAATAGTGAGCCTGTGTTATGATGCTAGAAGTGGTTTATAAATGGTTCTTATTGATTAAAAAAGTGTTTACAACCTAATTATAAACCCATTATAAGGTAGAAGTAGGGTAGAGTAGCATTACATGGAAATACTCAAGTAAAGTACCTCAAAATTGTATTTAAGTACAGTACTTGAGTAAAGTTACTTCCTACCTCTGTAAGTGACAGCTTTGGAATACAGTCTCAGTTGCTGCTCCTCAATTCGGTTACTTTCCATTTCTGAAGCACTGAGAATAGCTTGATAATTATGAATATTGAGATAACAATTTTGAAGCACTCTGTGGTCTAAGTGACTCTTTCATCTCTCTTTTAACAGGCACTGCTTCCTCTTCAGTGTTGCTGCAGCGCATTAGAAAAAAAATATTGAAATGTTGCATAATACCTATTTCAGGAATAATTTAGGAAAATTCCACTTTTGTGTTTTTCATTTTACACTTACATGTGGTGCACTGAAATTTGAAGAGATAACATGAAGAGGAGAGAGCTTGTTGTGCCTCTTGTAAACAATTTATTCATCAACATGTTTGGTGCATGAAGAATCGTGACCCAGAATAAAGCGCACACCGACAGAGCGTGCAAAAGGAGAGAGGTTTTCCTGACACCGCTGCGGACATTTTGCACCCGAGGACTACAGTGAACGCTAGTATTAAATAAAGCTGGCTTTTTGTGTATTTAAATGTCAAATAATAGGCTTTCTTCAGCCCGAGAACATGACATGTAGGCTCCGATCGGTATTCAGACTCTTGCCTCTGGTTATGCTGGAGTTTATAAAACATTCCCTGTCACCCTAAATCGTGATTTTGCCCCCTAAGTGCAAACAGACTCAGTGCATCATATGGTTAACCTGCACAGCCTCAGGTCTCAGTGCATCAGTGTGACGGGGTGCCAGGGGTGGGTGGGAGCTAAGTGGGACATCAACCCGTCACCGTGCTGCAGCTGCAGGTGTCACAAGGAGACAAACGGCCCCCGAGGCTCCGTGTTGTCCGTTACCGTCAGCGCTTCCTCCTGGGCGGCCTGGCCTCCTGTAAGCCTGCTGTCACGTTTATTTGCTCCTTTCGGCGGGAGTGGTGCCGGCGGGGGAGTTTGTCCTGGACAGAGGGGGGTGGGGGGGGGGCCGGGAGCCAATGAGCCACAAAGAAAAGAGAGTGATGGATCCCCGGCTCAAACGGTGGGCCGGCGCGGTCATTAGAGCGAGCTCTCCAAACACTGGCAGCGGCCGGATGACAAATCACAACAAACTCCCAGAATGCTGCGACTCTCTCTCTCCCACCTCCCCGGGATCGGTGAGTGAAGCGACCCGAGTGTCGGACAGTTTCTGCACAGCTATGATTAAGCTGTCACCGTGGGGAGGCCAGTTTGTCAGCGAGTTGGGACCTCAGCGGCAATTTCTTGAGACAACTCCTGCCTTAGTTGAGTATTCAGTCCCTGGTTGGATTCACCCCCGGCCCTGTTCCCCTGAGGCTAAACAAACCGCGGTGCTAGCCAGCGACGGCTTTTTCCACAACAACATCAGAAAACTGGCTGTCGACCAAAGCGGCAGCACTGTCAGTCTCTCACAAAACAACAATCTGTAAGAATTCCCTGCTTCCTGTTAGTGCAACACGAGGAGACACAGAACAGTAAACAGGGCAGGTATGGATGCTTTTTTTTATTTGCAGCAGTTGGGCAGCACTGCTTTCAGAAACTTTCCTCAAGCATACTTTTTCAGTCCCTCGACGCCCCCGCCCGCCCGCTGCTCACTTGGCTAAAGCGGAGGCGGCCAGCTGATTGGCCAACCAGAACTCTCACACGTTCACCTGTACTCCACTCCAGCTTGCCCAATTACCCACAAGTCCGTGGGGTCCTTCATTACCCAGAGGCCCAAGGGCTTCTTGTGTGCCAATGTCCTAATGAGCAAGCAGAAAGACGTATTCCTGCAGCGTTGGAGAACTTTACGGAAACACATACTGGCAGCTGGACGTTAAACAAGACACAAAACCAGACGCAGGGTTATCATTTTATTTTCATCAGAGATATTACTCTAAGGTTCGCCCTGCAGGTGAAAACGACCCACATCTGATTATTTCTCCTGGGAGGAGAGCTGCTTTAATGAAAGTGAATTAACTGTAAAGATAGAGGGTGTATTCCTGGTAAAACCCTCAGAGACTTGTCTTCTGATTTAGGGTAATTTAAAATGTGCCTCCAATGCTCTTAACACTGTCATTTGAGGCATTTAAATGCAGTCGCTGAAAGAAAATCCTGTTTATAGGTGTCTTTTTATACCATCATGTGTCTCTTAAAGTGGCCTTGTTGTATTTCTTAGGGTTGTCCCTTTCCAGAGTATGTTAAATTGGTTTAAAGCATAGAAACATGTCACAGTAGATCAATAAAGTACCTACATGCCAAAGTCCCTTCCTGATACCTATCTACCAATCCAACCTACCTTTTATAGACTTCAAATTGTCCGTCCATCAAAGGTGTGTTAGTCATTTTCCTATGAAGACACACTTTGGTTACATATTAATGATTAGCAATTTCACTGAGGCTCTAGATCTTGCATTGAAAATAAAAACGTTATCCTTGTTAACTTTGTAGACTTAGTAAAAACTATAAATGAAGTTCTGGAAGTCTCGTTGCTCCTCTGCTCTGCTCAGCGGCGGCGGTAAAGTTTATAAAGAACAGATGCATGGTGGGAGAGTTTATGCACCATCTGTGTCAGCGTCCGTGTCGCTGGATGTTTTCATTTATTTAGTCTGATTTAAATAGTTAAGAATACCTGATCCTCAATCTCTCTGTTTGTTCTTTGTTCAATTAATCTAAATGTGTTGTCCTCTCAAAGAGATTAGCTTAGCGGTGGTGACGTGAAGTCATGTGACCGTGCTGTAGTTCCTTTATAGCCCAACATTAGCCTCCTTTAGCTTGGCGGTGGAGACGTGAAGTCATGTGACCGTGCTGTAGTTCCTTTATAGCCCAACATTAGCCCCCATTAGCTTAGCAGTGGAGACGTGAAGTCATGTGACCGTGCTGTAGTTCCTTTATAGCCCAACATTAGCCTCCTTTAGCTTAGCGGTGGAGACGTGAAGTCATGTGGCCGTGCTGTAGTTCCTTTATAGCCCCAATATTAGCCTCCTTTAGCTTAGCGGTGGAGACGTGAAGTCACGTGACCGTGCTGTAGTTCCTTTATAGCCCAACATTAGCCTCCTTTAGCTTAGCGGTGGAGACGTGAAGTCACGTGACCGTGCTGTAGTTCCTTTATAGCCCAACATTAGCCTCCTTTAGCTTAGCGGTGGAGACGTGAAGTCATGTGACCATGCTGTAGTTCCTTTATAGCCCAACATTAGCCTCCTCTAGCTTAGCGGTGGAGACATGAAGTCATGTGACCGTGCTGTAGTTCCTTTATAGCCCAACATTAGCCTCCTTTAGCTTAGCGGTGGAGACGTGAAGTCATGTGACCGTGCTGTAGTTCCTTTATAGCCCAACATTAGCCGCCTTTAGCTTAGCGGTGGAGACGTGAAGTCACGTGACCGTGCTGTAGTTCCTTTATAGCCCACGTTTGTGGAGATGATCCTGCTCAACAAAATGTTTAAGTATATTTTTGGTTTGATTTAAAGATCATTAGGGCAACCTGCCTTTATTGAAGTGACAGTCTTGATAAAGTGAGACAGAGAGGATGACGTGCTGCAAATGGTCCAAGGCGGGTCTCAAATCCGCGTCCTTCACATTGGTACCAAGCTCTGGGCCGCCTGCTCTACCAGCTGATCTGTACTGCAGCCCTGAAAGTGCTTTTAATGAGCGCTTTTTAAAACCCATGCATGATGTTCACTTCCTCAGCGTCTCCACTGCGTAAACTCGGGGATCTGGGCCCCTGCCACAGGCCTAAATAAACTCTGAATAAGGGAAACTGTGCAGCAGGACAGTAAGGAGTTGGCCTCTCGTCTGCAGTGTAGATCCTCCGAACTGCCCAGTAGCTCATTAATTGTCTGCGCTTAGATTTCTGCTGCTGCAGCTCACATCGAGGAGAAGCATCGAAGCACCCTGACCTCCACTTCCTCCTCCTCTTCCTCCTCCTGATGTGTCAGTTAGTGTCGGCGGCTGGCAGGGGAAGGAAGGAGTCAGCAGCGGGGGTGAATGAATGTGTTTTGGCACTGCGAGAGTCAATAGTCTTGATTTGAGTCGATCAATCCTCTATGGTACACCTCACAGTCAAATAACCCCTGGACAAATTAAAAGCAGGAGTTTCCTCCGCTGCAGAGCTGGAGGAGTCGTTAACAGAGGGGGAGATAGGGGGAGGGTTGCATTCAAAGGATCCTGAGCTTCGCCTCGCTCACATTATCACGGCGGCACAAAGGGCCAAATATATTCGGTGGCTTTTTTTGTGGCACAAAGCTGATTAGCAGGAAGGTAGCCCCCATTGTGAGGGAAATCACTTCCACGGCTGTAAAGCAAGTGATTTCATATCCCTGTTTTTTATTTAAGATTACACAGCAAGTGCCTAATCAGCTGATCCTTAATCATCAGCATTGTGCCCCTTCGTGTTTCCAGTAACCTCAAACCACCCCCCCCCCCCCCACAACTCCTCATCCTCCTCCTCCTCCTCCTCCGACTGATGACAGAGGTGAGGAGAGAACCAGAAAAGAAATTCACTTCGAACATAATCGCCTTAAACCGCCGCGCTCCGTCTGCAGGATCCCTTCATCTGCTCCCATTTCACATTAGAGCTGCACAGGAATAGGGGAGGAAGGGGGAGGAGGAAGGGAGGATGGCGTCAGAGTTTAAGGGGGGTGTGGGGGTTAAAGCGAGGTAATGAATCAATTATCGGTTCCAGGAAGTACAAAACACTCGCTTTCTCAGCAGGCCTGAAACCTCCGGAGCATCACGGTGTTGTTCCACTGACTCACGCTGAGCCGGACGGGGTCGATTTTTTCGCTCTTACTACGGTTATATAGACGTCTGTGGAAATCTGAACTAGCTCAAATATAACTGAAAATATATTAAAGTTAGATATCCCAAATGTCAATATTAGGTGCAGTGAATTACCTGATATTAAATGTTGACATAGTTCAGCCAGATAGTTGGCAGCTCATTCCTTAAAACTGAAGCCTCTGATTGTTTCTAATAAGAGGAAAAGTGAAGGGTCTATTGCAAGCTGGTTGTAAGTAATTGGGCTTGTTTTGATATATTTAAGAAGTCCAGTATACGCTCAAGTTTCAGGTGTGTGTGCAAAGTCTCCTCCAGCACATCCCAAAGATTCTCAATCGGGTTCAGGTCTGGACTCTGTGGGGGCCAATCCATGAGTGGAAATGGTGTCTCATGCTCCCTGAACCACTCTTTCACAGTTTGAGCCCGATGGATCCTGGCATTGTCCTCTTGGAACATGCCCGTGCCATCAGGGAAGAAGAAATCCATGGATGGAATAACCTGGTCTTTCAGTATATTCAGGGAGTCAGCTGACCTCATTCTTTGGGCACGTTGCTGAACCTAGAGCAGACCAACTGCAGCAACCCCAGATCACAGCACTGCCCCCACAGACTTGTGACCTTTGTGTTGGCGGGGCAGTGTGTATACAGTTGGACTATGAACATAAATAATGAGTAAACTGTCGGACAGGAATGATAATAATGACAGAAAATGTGTGTATTATTTGGTGTATAAACACTTTAAATGTCTTTTAAATTTGAATATTTCCAGTTTTTCCTTTTAAAACTTAAATGCATTTTTCATCAGTGTCATTTTTTTGTTGCATTAGAACATTATCCCGATTATACAACATCAAGTACCATTCTCAATGCAGTACTTTTACTTGTAATGGAGTATTTTTACTGTGTAGTTTTTGTACTTTTACTCAAGATAAGGATCTGATCTGCTCCCAAATCTTAATTAAAACACATTTCTTGTTTAAGTAAAACATAAACATGCTTCCAATAAAAGTGTCATTTATTTTCTAATCTCATTTTCACGATGTCCAAGAACTTCTATCTTCGTACTGTGTGTATATATAGATATATACCTGCCCATCAATAACGTACCAGTCTGAATAATGCATAATGATGTCTTAGCAGTGATAATGCGTAAGTGATTATGATACCTGAAAGGCTCCTGTGCTTCAGTGGCTCTTAATAACTCATGGTGAGGTCATTGTTCATAAATAAGGACTTCTCTTAGCATATTTCTGCTTATCTAATACATGACATGGAGGCATGTGCAGGAAAACAATATGAAGAGTTATGCATTCGCCACCTGAACACATGTAGAGGTCCGATCCTGGGCTAAGACGTACCATGCACAGGCAATAACTCAAACGTGCACAATGTGTTCCTTCCATGTTCTTGAGTGAAGCATAAACAGGACCAAACAGCATTTTCCCGAAGGATTTCCTCAGTTTAGAGTTAATGTTTCATCTGCTTTTGATCCCTTGTGTTAAAGCACTTTGTATTACATCTTTGACTTGTGTCCAATAAAGTCAATCACTGATTACCTGATGTTTATTGATGATGTTTTACGGCTTCATGCTGTGATTAAATGATTACAAAGGAGCGATAAATAACCTTGCTGATGACTCCATTGTTTTTCTGAGAGGCCTGCAGGACTGAAGAGGCTGTGACAGATTCAGGAATCAGATACATTTGCATTTATTTGATTTTTATTTTACCCGTGCCCCAACAGGAAGCAATGATTGCCGCTGTTAGCAAGCTAGCTAGCAACTCTATCGATTGCAGCAGCTAATCAGTACAGACTGCTCAATAGAGCGGGGCAATCATCATGTTTCTTTGTTTGTTGGCCAGGAAGTTAGCATAGCAAAGGCTCTATTGTTAAAAAACATTTGGTATTTCTGGGAAAATAAGATATGCAGCAAACACACATATGACGCCGCTAAGCGAAAGGTGGACTAAATTGTTAGCAACCAACGTTTTATGCTAATTTAGCTACCTGAGTGGGGTATTCACTGATGTATTTAATGTGGGAAAACAAACTATAACACTGACCTTATTTCAGACCAAACCAACCAAAACACAGTCAGAAAACCATTGGGTTTAAGACGAGTAAACTGCTTAAATGCTAACTCTTCTTCTGGTTTCAGGAAGCTTTACTCCACCCCTCTATGGTGTATGCAAAACAGTTCAATTTGCATCCCTTCAGACTCAGCATGTGATGTAAAATGCATTCAGTAATTAAGATGTCAACGCTTGACCTCACACACTGAAGAATACACTGAAGGTTAAGTGTTGTGGTGATAGGCCTACAACATAATGCATTATTAAGGTGTATTTAATTCATTTATGGCACATATGGGTTTCAGAGTGTTTCCATACAGTCAGAACTTCCTCTGTACACAGACCCCATATAAAATATATACAGCCTTCTGTTGGAGAATGATAAAAATAGAGGAAATATGAAGTAGAAAGCCGTGCTATCTGTCGGCGCATCGCTTCCTGCAGCTGCATTGGCCTCCGCAGTCACAGCAGGCCTCTATGTTAATGCTTTTTTTAACGTGTGTGTCACAAACAAAACATTAAGAGAAGAAAAGAGACTGCGGGGCACGTTGAACCGCTCTTGTTTCCATCCGGCGGGGGCTTTAGAGAGTCTCCAGCAGACAACTTCTGAGGCTAAACGAGAACACGGCAGTAAAAAGCGGCTCCTGCAGCTGCGGGAGGAGAGGCCACCAAGAAGGGGAGATAATGGAGAATTTATGTTCTCTCTGAGAGGCCCTCTTAGCTGGATTTAATTCTCTTAATAGTGGCAAGATCTCAGCCGGCAACACTCTCTAACCTGCCCCGCAGTTTGAAAGCCGGACGTGGAGGAGGTGGTGGGGAAGAGGGGGGGGATTGGAGGAGCAACAGATGCATAATAAATGAACGGAGCCCTCTGGCTATGGAGAGACGTAATTGCTCTCAGCACCGTTAATGTTTCATGATTTTAATAGCCGCGTTCAAACGGTTTCGCAGAGATACTCGGCGAATGTGCTGATGTCACCGGCAGGATGACGAGGCTGAGGATGATGAGGGTGAAGAGGTGAGGAGTAAACGAGAAAACACGGTGCAGCAGCGCCATAGATGGAGGCTCCGAGGGCAGCAGCAGGATCTGATCTGCAATAACAATGATAAAACAATGGCACCATAAAAAGAGTGAAGGGCAGTCTGGAGGACACGGTTATCTCATGTAATTCACTGAGGAATGTTTTGAGCATGATTGCCTTCACACAGACATGAGTATTGGACTGGGAATTGGATGTTTGTCCATTCCATTCTTTCATACAGCCTCCTTAAAACAAAAACGACCCGTGTGAAAACAAAAGTGAGTTACCTGATATTAAATGTATATGCAGTTTTAGGCCAATAATCAGTGGCAAAAAGTACATTTGCTGAAGTACTTGAGCTCTTCCTGAGTATGCCACTTTATTTGACTTTATATAATTGAAAGGGAATGTAGAGAAGATCCGGACGACCCGTGTGAAAATAAAATGGGAGTATTTTAAAAGATAATCTGAAGCCCTTTTTTGTCTAAGCTTTGAAAACGTGTTCTTAATCGAGTGGATAATGAGGTATAGTAGGTGAGGGGTTAATTGAATGATCTTTTTGGAGGTTGCGCTGCAGTTTAACTGTATTATGTTTAAATGACAGGTGTTTTATTTACTGAGGACATTACAGGGTAGGCTTAATAAACATCCTTGTCAAAGAACATGATATTAAAACCTTCATGAAGGGAGGATCCGTTAGTTAAGAGTTTCACATTCAACTCAACGGTCAGAATTGATGTAACATTTTAAGACGAGACAGAAAAAACAACACACCGCAGTCTTTTAATTAGTAATGAGTTTTAAATGAAGTTTCCAAAGGTCTAAAACTAAAGTGCCTTCTGAAATAAGTTTGGGGTGAAACACATTTTCTGGTTTTTAAACATGTGGTTCGGGTTGTGAAAAGCCACACAATTACTTGGTTTGGGTCAGAAAAACAAGGTTTGGCTCAAAATAAAGTGTGTTAACTCATTAACCAACGTCGCTTTTAAAGAGGCACCTTTGACTTTAGATTTCACTTTGGAAACGAACAGCACTCTTCTTGGTGTCAGTCCTGCAGTTCTTGAACACGCCATCCAAAGCGAAATATCTGTTGGACAAAATTCAAACCCCTAAACACATCACGGACTGTGCAGTCGTGTTGTATGAGAATGTGATTCAAGAGTATTCAATCTACAAATATCCATAGTAATCTTCATGTTGTATTCAGAAATCACGCAGGAGTTTGACCTCAACTATTGGTTGCTTTTGTTCACAAATTGTTGAACCAAAAAACGAAGTTCCCATTAGCCTATAATAGAAAAGGCAATCTAAATAAAAACACAATTTTTCAGGTTCTGTTTTTGACACTTATGTTTTGCATTGAAACCAAACAATAACTAAACACCACTGAGCAAGTTAAATATGTTAAATATGGCAGAAGTTTGGCTTAAAAAAGGGTTGTTACGTCATGTAGGTTAGGGACGTTTATTTAAAAACACAATTAGGACTTTTGATTTGTCACGGTCTCCTGACTTTACTTCTGTTCTTCTACTGACATATTTGCAAATACAAATGGGATAACATAGAGTTCCCTGGCATATTAAGGCAGTTTGATACGAGAATGTCATTCAATTAAATGTTGTATCTTGAGATCACTATAGCCTCACAAACGTTTCACTTCATGATGTTTTACTTATTTTCTTTTCACAATTCCCCACAGTGAGTATTACTTTCCAGTGGTGTAAAATAACGTAGTAAACTTTTGAGGTACTTGTACTTTGCTGGAGTATTTCCATGTTATGCTACTTTGTACTTTTACTCCACTACATGTATTTAATCCCTTTAGTTGCTAGGCAGATTAGGATTAATGATGGTAAATATAATCTCCCTTAAATCAGACTGTAGTTCACCTGCAGTAAATCCAGCAGCTACCCTGCAGTATACAAAGCCATTCAAACTAGCTGCACCTTTACCAGCTCTGAGAACACTTTAATGATCAATCATTATAAAACATATCAGAGATATTATTCTGAAATGGACCAATCAGACAATGACTACTTTTACTGTCGCTACTTTAAGTACATTTAGAGGAGAGTACTTTCTACTTTCACTGGAGGAACATTTAGAATACTTTTACTGTGACAGAGTATTCCTACACTCTGGTACTTCTACTTTACTTAAGTACAAGATCTGAGTACTTCTACTTTTACTCAAGTACAAGACCTGAGTACTTCTACTTTTACTCAAGTACAAGATCTGAGTACTTCTGCTTTTACTCAAGTACAAGACCTGAGTACTTCTACTTTACTCAAGAACAAGATCTGAGTACTTCTACTTTACTCAAGAACAAGATCTGAGTACTTCTACTTTTACTCAAGTACAAGATCTGAGTACTTCTACTTTACTCAAGAACAAGATCTGAGTACTTCTACTTTTACTCAAGTACAAGATCTGAGTACTTCTACTTTACTCAAGTACAAGATCTGAGTACTTCTACTTTACTCAAGTACAAGATCTGAGTACTTCTACTTTACTCAAGTACAAGATCTGAGTACTTCTACTTTACTCAAGTACAATATCTGAGTACTTCTACATTACTCAAGAACAAGATCTGAGTACTTCTACTTTACTCAAGTACAAGATCTGAGTACTCCCACCTGTGTGACTTCCTTTAAAACCTCCCCATTTCTCCTCCTGCCCTCTCTCCTCCCCTCCTGCCCTCTCTCCTCCCCTCTTGCCCTCGCTCCTCTCCACCTGCCCTTGCTCCTCCACTCCTGCCCTCTCTCCTCCCCTCCTGCCCTCTCTCCTCCCTCCTGCCCTCGCTCCTCTCCACCTGCCCTCGCTCCTCTCCACCTGCCCTCTCTCCTCCCCTCCTGCCCTTGCTCCTCCCCTCCTGCCCTCTCTTCCCCTCCTGCCCTCGCTCCTCTCCACCTGCCCTCGCTCCTCTCCACCTGCCCTCTCTCCTCCCCTCCTGCCCTCTTTTCCCCTCCTGCCCGCGCTCCTCTCCACCTGCCCTCACTCCTCTCCTCCTGCCCTCGCTCCTCTCCACCTGCCCTCTCTCCTCCCCTCCTGCCCTCTCTCCTCCCCTCCTGCCCTCGCTCCTTTCCACCTGCCCTCTCTCCTCCCCTCCTGCCCTCGCTCCTCCCCTCCTGCCCTCGCTCCTCTCCACCTGCCCTCGCTCCTCCCCTCCTGCCCTCGCTCCTCCCTTCCTGCCCTCTCTCCTCCCCTCCTGCCCTCTCTCCTCCCCTCCTGCCCTCGCTCCTCTCCACCTGCCCTCGCTCCTCCCCTCCTGCCCTCGCTCCTCTCCACCTGCCCTCTCTCCTCCCCTCCTGCCCTCGCTCCTCTCCACCTGCCCTCGCTCCTCTCCACCTGCCCTCTCTCCTCCCCTCCTGCCCTCTCTCCTCCCCTCCTGCCCTCGCTCCTCTCCACCTGCCCTCGCTCCTCTCCACCTGCCCTCTCTCCTCCCCTCCTGCCCTCTCTCCTCCCCTCCTGCCCTCGCTCCTCTCCACCTGCCCTCGCTCCTCTCCACCTGCCCTCTCTCCTCCCCTCCTGCCCTCGCTCCTCTCCACCTGCCCTCGCTCCTCTCCACCTGCCCTCGGTCCTCTCCACCTGCCCTCTCTCCTCCCTCCTGCCCTTGCTCCTCTCCACCTGCCCTCGCTCCTCTCCACCTGCCCTTGCTCCTCCACTCCTGCCCTCTCTCCTCCCCTCCTGCCCTCTCTCCTCCCTCCTGCCCTCGCTCCTCTCCACCTGCCCTCGCTCCTCTCCACCTGCCCTCTCTCCTCCCCTCCTGCCCTTGCTCCTCCCCTCCTGCCCTCTCTTCCCCTCCTGCCCTCGCTCCTCTCCACCTGCCCTCGCTCCTCTCCACCTGCCCTCTCTCCTCCCCTCCTGCCCTCTTTTCCCCTCCTGCCCGCGCTCCTCTCCACCTGCCGTCACTCCTCTCCTCCTGCCCTCGCTCCTCTCCACCTGCCCTCTCTCCTCCCCTCCTGCCCTCTCTCCTCCCCTCCTGCCCTCGCTCCTTTCCACCTGCCCTCTCTCCTCCCCTCCTGCCCTCGCTCCTCCCCTCCTGCCCTCGCTCCTCTCCACCTGCCCTCTCTCCTCCCCTCCTGCCCTCGCTCCTCCCTTCCTGCCCTCTCTCCTCCCCTCCTGCCCTCTCTCCTCCCCTCCTGCCCTCGCTCCTCTCCACCTGCCCTCGCTCCTCCCCTCCTGCCCTCGCTCCTCTCCACCTGCCCTCTCTCCTCCCCTCCTGCCCTCGCTCCTCTCCACCTGCCCTCGCTCCTCTCCACCTGCCCTCTCTCCTCCCCTCCTGCCCTCTCTCCTCCCCTCCTGCCCTCGCTCCTCTCCACCTGCCCTCGCTCCTCTCCACCTGCCCTCTCTCCTCCCCTCCTGCCCTCTCTCCTCCCCTCCTGCCCTCGCTCCTCTCCACCTGCCCTCGCTCCTCTCCACCTGCCCTCTCTCTTCCCCTCCTGCCCTCGCTCCTCTCCACCTGCCCTCGCTCCTCTCCACCTGCCCTCGGTCCTCTCCACCTGCCCTCTCTCCTCCCTCCTGCCCTTGCTCCTCTCCACCTGCCCTCGCTCCTCTCCACCTGCCCTCGCTCCTCTCCACCTGCCCTCGCTCCTTTCCACCTGCCCTCTCTCCTCCCTCCTGCCCTCGCTCCTCTCCACCTGCCCTCGCTCCTCTCCACCTGCCCTCTCCCCTCCCCTCCTGCCCTCGCTCCTCTCCACCTGCCCTCTCTCCTCCCCTCCTGCCCTCGCTCCTCCCCTCCTGCCCTCGCTCCTCTCCACCTGCCCTCTCTCCTCCCCTCCTGCCCTCTCTCCTGCCCTCTCTCCTCCCCTCCTGCCCTCGCTCCTCTCCACCTGTCCTTGCTCCTCTCCACCTGCCCTCGCTCCTCTCCACCTGCCCTCGCTCCTCTCCACCTGCCCTCTCTCCTCCCCTCCTGCCCTTGCTCCTCTCCACCTGCCCTCTCTCCTCCCCTCCTGCCCTTGCTCCTCTCCACCTGCCCTCTCTCCTCCCCTCCTGCCCTCTCTTCTCCCCTCCTGCCCTCGCTCCTCCCTACTTGCCCGACCTGATTGTGACGTTATGAGATATCCGTCCCTATGGCAACCTACGAGACCGTCTCCACCGTCCCCTCCTCTAATTCCTGCCTCTTTCATTTGCATAGAAATAACATTTTGGGATGAACGAGCGGTCCCCTCCAGTCCCTCGGAGCATCTTATTTCTGTTCCTGCCCGGCTGTATGAGCGCCAACATTTACCTCGTGATGTGAATGATGAAGCTGACAGCCGAGAGGAGCTGATCGGATCTCTCTCTCTCTCTTTCTCTCTCTCTCTCTCCCTCTCTCTCTCTGAGCTCCGGGCCTCATTTTAATATCGCCTTTGGCCATGTATTTTTATTGCACACATATTTCATCAAACAATCCCACCAACAAGCGGGTAATGACATAATTAACCTACAGGGGGGGGAGTGCCCTCGCCAGCCAGGACAATGGATTTAATTGGAGAAGCTTCAAAGCAAGGCCGTCCAATCAGAGAGGTCGGAGAGACAGGACAGGAAGCAGCCGCGAAAAACAGAGCAGCGGGCAGCCTGAACGAGCTCGGAGTTAATGAGGGTGTAATGACATTTACTTTCAGGTCCAGGTAGTGCAGAGCTTACATATTAGTTACTATACAAGGGCTTAATATTCAACAGAAAAGTGCCTTTTGCCTTTATTTGAATTGCAGTTTTCTCATTAATCTTCAATTGAAATTGTAATCTACACATTAAGAGTTCCATTTTGACCTCTTACCAATCATAACTGAATAATGAAGTCATGTGGCCGTGCTGTAGTTCCTTTATAGCCCAACATTAGCCGCCTTTAGCTTAGCGGTGGTGACGTGAAGTCATGTGACCGTGCTGTAGTTCCTTTATAGCCCAACATTAGCCGCCTTTAGCTTAGCGGTGGAGACGTGAAGTCATGTGACCGTGCTGTAGTCCCTTTACAGCCCAACATTAGCCGCCTTTAGCTTAGCGGTGGTGACGTGAAGTCATGTGACCGTGCTGTAGTTCCTTTATAACCCAACATTAGCCGCCTTTAGCTTAGCGGTGGAGACGTGAAGTCATGTGACCGTGCTGTAGTTCCTTTATAGCCCAACATTAGCCGCCTTTAGCTTAGCGGTGGTGACGTGAAGTCATGTGACCGTGCTGTAGTTCCTTTATAGCCCAACATTAGCCTCCTTTAGCTTAGCGGTGGTGGCGGGAAGTCATGTGACCGTGCTGTAGTTCCTTTATAGCTAACTCCTGGAGATTGCTTTTACTCTACAAACTACAATTACATTTTGAGTTCAAAGATCACTATTCTTGTTTTGCCTGATCCACTACGCCTGAGAAAATACATTTCCATTCAGATGCCCAGGGAAACCAGGTCAGTGTCATTCCTTAATGTTTCCGTGACGCTGCCAGAGAATTACGGTTCCACAGACCCTCAGCCCTCACAATGCATCCATTTAGACACTGGTGCCGCGGCCCCCCTTTAATATTAACAACGGTGGGGGGAAAAGCATGTAAAAACAAAAGCTGCATTATTTCGAAGGAAATTCATAACATGAAATATTTAGTGTTGTTTTTATTTGACTGAAATGCTGAGAGAAATGAAACATGCAGCACACATGCTTTTCCTATCCCTCTCAGGATTCCACTGGGGTTTTTCTGCGTTCTCCTTTCAGCCTGTAGCACATGGCCTGTCCGTGATAAAGGGATGTAGAGTGCAAAAGAAAAAAGCTTTTAAAGTTGTATTTGGCGTCCCGGCATTCCCCAGCCAGCAGGCAGCAGACTTCTTATGAGATTAGACCCTTTTTAGGCAGCCAGTCAGTCGACTTCTGCGTCTCCTCAGCCTCCGTCTCGGCTCGGGCTGAGTTTGGCCGCCGTGACCTCGTGGGGTTTCCGAGCGTCAGCCTCACTCGCTATCTGCCGCCGCCGCTCTGAACACCGGCCAAAACGGTCTCAGCAGGGTTGGAGGGGTAACTGGAGAAGACTTTCACTAGGAATAGCTGCTGCTTTTTAAAAAAGAAACTCCAGAAGAAAGACTCACAAAGACCGTAAGATGATTCTGCAGTTTATGTGATCTCGCCTAAGGTTGCAGGGCCTAACTTATATATAAAGGAAGCTTGAATCAAACACAGTTAAAGACTTGCTGCTGAAGAAAGTGAAACATCTAGCAGCTTTTTTTGCAGGAGTTGGTGGAGCTAAAGAAAGGAAAAGGAAATAGCTTACAGTCAGGAACAATTATTTCCATCTCTGAAGTTCAACGCAGCTTTTTAGCCTCTTCTAATCTTTGGTTTCCGAGACGTTGCGAGATATTATTTTCATGAGTTGGTAGATCCCAGAAACACAGAGGAGAGAGCTAATTTACATTCATTAGGTGGATACAAACACTATCGTCATCAAAAACACTGTTGACTTTGAGACGGGGGAACTGCATAAGCTGAGTCATTACCAGGTTTTTAGGAGTCATTTAACACCACACTGTGAGGGGAATAAAAAACCTGCTTGTACTTGAATTGTATTAAGTTGTGAGTCCCTGTATGTCCAAATGAATGGTGAAAACTTTAGATAAGGTTGACTGCAGAGGAGGACCGTTTCTCAAAGGGTTAATAACTACAGTCTTTGAGTGGATTTTCCTTTGGTGAAGCAGCTTTTAATTTGAAGTGGTGGACAAAAACTTGTACTACTTAACTATCCAATACTATAGATGCTGTTTAATTGAACAATATATACATATATATTACACACTAAAACATCTTATCATCATGCTTGAACTTGAATCTAAATATAAAGTTATAATGGGATGAACAGAGAGGCTGCCTAAAGTGATTCAGTCTACCCTTACTAAGTTGTGGGACCCTGACCCTTAGATCTGATTGTTAAATGTTAGATAGGGTCGGCTGAGAAGGCGAGTTTCTCAAAGGGTTAATAACTACAGTCTTTGAGTGGATTTTCACCTGGTGGATGATCACTCGTATCAGGTAATTATGCAATAATATAGAACAATCATAACCACAGATCTAAGAAACAAAAGACACCTTTAAAGCTGTTGAAGTGAACACTGTAGATGCGTTGGAAACATCTGAGGGGGTGTGATGGTGTTTTGGACACTTTGAAAATAAAATAAGAAACTAGACTTTTGGGAAAAGTGTGAAAAATATTATAGATATCGATAAAAAAAAGTTGAAACGTTTGGGAAATAAATGATGAATAATTAGCAGGAGAAACTAAGACCTGTTATAATATTTTGATTAAAAAGTTGTAGTCATTTGAGAATTGTAGTAATTAAAAGGAAAAGGTGGTAAGATGTGGAGGAATAATAACAGTTTTTCTGGAGAAAGAAAAGACGACATGTTTTAACATTTTGATTCAAACATTGTAATCATTTGAGAATTAATTGCAGTGTTTAAAAACAATTGAGAAAATAAAGGAGTTGTTCCTTGAATTGTTTGCCACCATCTTTCCCCTCTATCAGTTTGACTTATTACCACGAACATGACAGAACAAGCAGAGATGAAACCGGTCCGACTGCGAGTCCTCGGCAGCTCTCAGCGCCCATCTGTCACCCCGGTAAACCCGGAGCAGAACCACTTTATGGAAATCTCTTTTGGCTCGAGGGGGGGGCGGCTCGGGCTGCAGATGCAAACTGTCTTGGCTCTGAATTATTATAAAGCGAAGCGCTTAGAGAGACATTCTTCTACATTAGTTTCCCTACTGCAGAGGGATGCTCTGCCTTTTTGCCTTTGATGCCGTTTTCCCTTTCAAAGTAAAACCAGACATGAATTTAACATCTCCGCTGTTTATCAAATGCAGAACGTTTCCCGCGGCCATGTTGCTTAGAACAATTTAGCAGTTCAAAGTTGATTTAATGTTTGGTTCTTCTCGGCGAACTCAAAGACGTAAAAAAAATGAACTTCAAACACCTCCATGTGTTTCTCTTTCGTACAGACTCCACTTGAAAGCCGCAGTTTAACATCCATTTTTTATCCTCCATCTTTGAAGAAGTTCTCCAATACAGAACAAGCCCGTGGTGTTTGGTTTGGATGTTTTGTCTGTGATCCTTCTCGCCGCCGTGGGTTACGCTTTGTGTGTTCATGCTTGTTTTTCTTTCTGTCCGACGTTCTTTACTCCATCCTGTAAGGCCACGAGGAGGAAAGTGATTCACCTCAAGAGTAAGAAAACTGATTTCTCCTCAGCCGAAAAGAGAAGCGAAGCAATCTGACTTTCATCTCGTCTCATGCTGTGTTTGTTTTGTTTTCACATTAATAAGATCGCGCCGGGTTAATATGAAGACATGGGTGTGAGTGGGGGAAATCACAGCTACAAAGAACTACTGAAAAACACAACACAACACGTCTTTGTTCAGCCAATTTGTTCATTCGTCGGCAGACATTAGACTGGCTTATTGTTACGAAGATGTTCTTTAGTTGAGAGGTTGTAAAAGTGGATCGTAAAGGAGGTCGAGAAGAGACAACACTATCTGTGCGTTAGCTTTAGTGTCAGGATAACAGCTGCCATCACAGACAAGCTGACATCTGAATGAGAGGAAGTTAACAGACTAAATTCACGAGGGACTAATCAGATAATGGAACACAGGTGAGATAGGAAAAAGGCGGGGAAATGACAGAGACAGGAAGTAAAACAACACATGTGGAGAGACTTTCAAAATAAAAGAGGAAACTAGACTTTTGGAAGGGTGAAAAATATTATAGATATTGGGATAAAAAAGTTGGAACATTTTGGGGAAAAAATGTTGTAATTAAATGTAAAAGGTGGTAAAATTGTGGGGGAATAAGTAGCAGTATATCTGGGGAAAAAAATATCACGTTATAATATTTAGATGAAAAATTCTTAATAATTTGAGAATTAATTGCAGTATTTAAAAGTAATATTTTGGGGAAATAAAATCTGTATTTCAAGCGATAGACAAACATATTTTGGATAAAAAAGTTGAAATATTAAGGCTGAAAAATTACATTTGGATGGTGACAGCTATGGTATTGGCCACCACTCCATTATTTGAAATGTAAATGTTGAATAAATCAAAATGTCCTGTTAATTCTGTATATATTCACACACCTGTCAGCTGTTAGCACGGACAGTTGTTGGTTGTACTAACGCAGAAGATTGCAGTGCAAAGACCTGATATTATACCTGTCTCTTACAGCGCAGTGAATAATCACACAGCGTGAAATAACAGGGATATTGTAAAGGCTCCGCAGCGGCTGACTGACAGGAGGTGGAGAGGTTGCCGGTACGAACCCGCCTCGATGTCTTCTCCGTCGCTCTCCTGTCAATCAAAGCCGTGCTCCTCGCTTTCCAGGAGCAACACTCTTCATTTTCTAAAAGTTGAAATATATTTAACCTCTGTTGCTCTGCTGCTCTGAGCTGCGAGTGATTTCTTTTAGAAACGATATTAAAAGAGGAGTCACAGTTTTCCCCGCAGACACGCGACCCAAAGCCGCGGAGTCACGACTGTCGGGCGAATCAAAGGCAGCCTTTATCTCACCCTCTGTTCTCCCTCTGCAACGATGTTCAGGAATCACACTGACACAATACACACCTGTGAATCATGCCTGTGTGTGTGTGTGTGTGTGTGTGTGTGTGTGTGTGTGTGTGTGAGAGTGTAAACAAGAGCTGCTGTGTGATCCAGTCCTGTTCAGTTACAGTTACACTGAAGGATGCTCGATCGGCCTCCATGTACAGGAGCAGGAGGAAAATGGCCAAGTGAGACACCTTGAACAATATTTGTATTTTATATCCAGAAAAATGAACTACAGGCAGATAATGAATGAATATATGTGTGGAAATATTTGCTCTAGGTTTGGTTTATTGCATGAAAATTGATCTGCAAAAATTAACTCTTAAAGTAATTATCACAATTGTTTCAGGGATCTCCAGAGAAAAGGGGGCGTCTGTTCCAGGGTTTTTATTACCATGTGCACAGTCACTACTGTCCAGTTATGGCAGGGAAAACCTTGGTCCCGAGCTCCTCCAACAGTGCAACCTATCATAAAAGGACACAAGACCAAATAATAATAAAACCCAACTAAAAAGTATTGCAAAATGAAAAGTGAATAGAATATAAACACAATAAGCTCAATGATGCATGGCATGATGAAAGTGATCAAGTATATGCAGGATGCTGTGTACATGTAGTAGAATTAAATATACAACAACAGAATGTAAGACTTCAGATTCAATACAGTACAGTGAAGGACAGTTAAATACTGTTTGTAATTAAATCAATAGTACAGAGTTTGGGTTGTGGAGGCACTTCACAGAGCTCAGGCGGTTAGCAGCCTTGCCTGTGGGATGAATCTGTCTGAGTCTGGTGGTTTTGGTCCTGATGCTGCGGTACCGCCTGTCAGACGGCAGCAGACAGAACAGTTTGTTGCTGGGGGTGGGGGGGGTCTTTGATAATCCTGTTGGATTTCTTCCTGAGCCGCACTGAGTACAGGTCCTCCATGGATGGCAGATCCGTCCTGGTGGTGTGCTGTGCAGTTTTCACCCCCCTCCCCCTCTGTAGCTGAGGGTGGTGCAACTACTGGTCAGGTTGCTCTCTATGGTGCACCTGTAGAAGTTACAGTAGGCTAGTGCGCTGGGACAATCCCGCCACTGCAGTCAACATGCCTCTGGGTCCTTGGGTCATCCCACATTTCTCCTGTGGTTTTGGTCCACAGTATTGATGTGTTACAGTGTCTGATATACTGTATGTCATCTATAATGAAAAGTGTTTCGAGCACTTGGAAAACGCAAGAATAAATGCCATGAATTATTGAAACGTATGCAGGATTCGTTATGAGCCGTAATAGGAACCTTTCAGGCAATGTCATCTCCTCTATCTCCACCTCCCAACACTGCATCTACAATAAAGGCACCAAAAATATCTGTAAATGAAAAAGAAGTCTGACAAGAGAAGCTCAGGAAATAATCCTTGTACGCTTTCGGCTCATTTTAAATCAACTCAGCAGCATTTGTTGGTCTCCACAATGTTCCTATTCGCTTCAAAAAGGTGTGTGAGCAACATCTGGAGGCTAGGTGGGATGTTGTGATGAAATCTATCGAAACAAATACACCTCTTTGCTTTCCCTCTGTGTGCAGGGGAATGATAACTTCTTATATCATGACTGTTGGAGAAATACTCGTCTGTATGAAAGGCGTTTATAAAAGGTGCGTTCAGTGTCTGGTTCAGGTCTGATTGAGGATAAACTAAAGCAGATTTCCTGGTCATTAGGAGGTAGATTATCCCCATGGTGCTGGTGTGTTTACATGTGATGAGGCATCGAGGGAATAAAGATATACATGAATCTCTGTGTGACCTTGAATGCATCATCCCGCAGTAAATGATGTTGTTTTTCATGTTACCAACACAGACACTTAACAGAAACAACTTTTTTCTCCCAGGCTCTCGGGTAATTCACCCACAATTGTCTCTGTTTGAATCATTTTGGGTCAAGGAGCTCTGTGACGGCGTCATATATGATTGCATCTTCAGCGGGGGTCACCTTGCACCTGAGTGAAAACACACTCCTTTCTTCACACTCCCACTACCCATCTTCCCTTTGTGTTGTCTTCTAAAGGATGTCGAGGGGAAGCTGATGAGAATAATCTACATGCCAGAGAGAGAGAGAGAGAGAGATGGGAGAAGACGGAGCGTCAAACTTTGAGAGGCGATGATGCAAGTCCGAGGCAAGACGGCTAATACCCGCGGCTAACGATCCAGCAACTGAATGTAAACCCTCTGTGGATTCAGGTGGGGAGGGTTTTTAAAAAAAATGTTTTACAAGGGGGTGTCAGGGTGTCACTCTGCTCGGAGGCCTTTGACGTTGTTGTCACTTCCTCTTCCTGTAGAAATATCTCAGAGGCAGCAAGGGCCGATCAAGGAGGGAGACTTAAGAGGTAGACACAGCGCGAATAACAAGTCTTTCACCCTCATATTCAGGATCCACCGCAGGAGGTTTACCCCCATCTGGTCTCATTTTACAATACAATATGGGGGGTTTAGCAGGGGTTTGTAATGGGGATATAATTCAGTGGGAAGCAGATAAAGCACTCAAGAGAATCCCTGTTTAAAAAAAGTCTAATAACATTATTTCGAGGTTATACCGAGAACAAGCTTATTTATCGCTCATATCCATCGGTGGTTTTATCGCAATTTCACATTTAAATGAACAGAATTTAACCTGTGCTGTGCTTGAATCATGTTAATGTGCTAAATTGCATAATTAGTTTTTGTAAAAATGAAGAAAAATCACTGAAATTATTGAAAAATTCAACCTTCATTTTGCTTTTTATAGTTAAATGCACCAATGTCGGGCAATTTCATGAAGAATGATGCAGATATCCCATTTTGTGGTCTTGTAATCTTCTATTCTAAACATATTTGGTGCTGAATATATGTTAGGAACGTGAACCAAGTACTGGACCTCAAATGCAAGACTCAGACCAGGTTTCAAAATCAAAAACTCTCTACTTTTAGGAACCAAAAAGACAGTCTCAGTGGAAAAAAGGAGTGAATCAACTGCAAAAACACACAACTACATAAATTGACTAGGAGAAAAACTACGATGGTTCTTGGATTAAAAAGCTGGCTCTCTTGACGACACAAGACAAATTGGAACAGGACAAAAGGAGAGGAGGGCTATAAGAGGTAAGGGGACACAGGTGGGGGACGACGACAATCTCACAGGTGGTAAGGGCTCTGAAACGAGAGGGAAAGGTACGTACACAATAAAACAGGAAGTGGAATGACACGACAAGACATGAAACATATAACATAAACCTGACAAGTAACTGAACATGACATAATTAAGTTAGCTAACATGACGTGAGGTTACCAAATGAGGTTGTCAAAACAAGCCGTTTGCTTGTAAGACTTTAGGACATTTCCAAACATCATCTGCAGTTATGAAAGAGTAAAGTCTATGAATCCTGCACGAAGACGTTCAGAATTATGACTCGAAAGAAAGGTTTTTTAGCCACATATTGTAAATGTTCTGCATGTGGTTCATCTCTGGTTTTTATTTTCTCTCATGCCAACCAATCCCGTGTAAAAAGGCCAAGACTTAGTGTCCTTTGCTTCATTTGAGATTAAACTAAAGAGCACTTTTATTCTCACTTTTCCTCCAGAGATCTCCGGTTCATTTCTCCCGGTTTTTCTCTGCCAGGGAACAAGTGAAAGAAAATCTGCCTGAAAACTTTCTGAATTCTAAAACAGGGATTTTCTCTGGGCTTTATCTGCTCCATACTGAATTATATCCCAGCTGTACCTGGCCTTTTTTTTTTACCTCTTCTCACATCACAATGAACAGATAAAAACATGGCTGAGCTTCCCTTTTTATCTCCTGACACTTCAAAGGGAATCCATGCAAAATTTAACATGCCTACTTTACCACCAGCGCGGCTCGTCGATGAGTCCGCTGCCTTCCGAGTGAAGGCGTCTCGCTGGGGAGAAGTGGGTGAGGGCGGGGGTGACAGCTGTACCCTCTAAAAAAAAAACGACAGAGACTTCTTCCCTCCACACGAGGCTGTCGGGGGCTCTCTCGCTGCAGGTTTATCAGCTTTAACAGAATAAAATATCACCGCATTAGCCGCCAAACTCTCCTGATACAGAAGTGTCTTTTTATATATTATCTTTATACAGTCGCCGTGTTTATTAGCAGTTTAGCAGCAGTGCATCTCTATAAGGACCCCCCCTCTAAAGAGAAACTTCTGGCATCCTGTACATTAAAACCACGTTTAAGTCCTGTGCTATAGTTTAATAAACCTGGGGAGAAAATGCCCCAACAATGAGAAAGGGATTGTGTAAGAGGCGAGGGTTTTCTAACTATTCTCTCCTTGCAAGTTTGTATTTTTCTTTATCCTTAAGGCGTACATTTGTATTCATCCCTTTGAACATCAATATATTGAAAGTACAGTAAGTGAAGAGAATTGTTTGGAGGAGTGATGCTGATAACCCCTAACCCTTTGTTTCCGGTGGCAACCTCTACAGAATGTCCGATCAGAACACAAAGGGGGAAACGGCATCCGGGGAGGGTCCATGATGAAAGGGACTCATAAGGTCAACCAGACCGACACACAGACCCGATCTGAACCCTCTCTGGTCCAGTCTTTTCGGCCGTTCTCCGCTGGGGGCCTACTCACCCGTGGAACGTTCTTCTCCCTCTCCCTCGGGCACTGAGGAGTGGTCCCCTGAATCACCCGCACAGAGTGACGTAGATTTCTCTCCCTCTCCATTACCCTATCAGTTAAATACAGTCACATAGTGTTCACCCACAGATCTGTAGACCAGTGCCACCAACTCATAATTCTGACCTCTTACCCACAACCCAAACCCTTTGTTTCCGGTGGCAACCTCTACAGAATGTCCGATCAGAACACAAAGGGAGAAACGGCATCCAGAGAATGTTATTGAGTCGTCATTCATTGAGGCTTCACACCCACAACACACAGTACTGAAGTGATTGTACTTGCTGACACAGATATAGACAGGTGTGTAAGGTCTGTAAGGTGTGGTTCTGTAACACAGAAAAGGAAAGACATGTGTATAATGTCCTGCAATAACTTTGTAGCCTACAACCAGTCTAGGTATATTAGCTTAGCAGGGCTACATGTGGCTTTTGAAGTAGTTTAACTGAAGCTAAACATTAGGCTTACACATGCAGCACACACTATTGTACAAATAGCATCAGCAAGCTCAAGATGAGGCTAAACTGTGCTACATCAGTATAAGCGTGCTAATCGATTAGCATAAATTAGCAACTCAGCTAACAATAAAATGTAACTTGGAGCATCCAACCAACAGTTAAGACTGCAGGCTTGACAACGAACATATGATCACAACTCACCATTAGATGCACACACACCATCACAGTAACAGACAGGAGGACTTAAACAAGGAGAGCTACAACTATATAGGGCCAAGAGATAGGTGGCCAATTAACTGCCTGACCAAATCACACTGAAGATACAAGGAATGACCAGATTTGAACACAAACAGATGGGCTTTTGAACAGTGATAATCGTTTATAAGATGCAGGTTTGAATTTGGGTTAAATACTTCATGTCTGGGACAGATTTGGATGTATTTTCTGTAGTGTTGTACTGGGAATTTTGAGAGAGCTCTCCCTGGAGCTCATGTGGTGTGACGCAGTGGAAGTGTGGTAGAAAAGCTCCTTGTTTCATTACCCTATAGCAGGGGTGTCCAAACTACGGCCCGGGGGCCAAATGCGGCCCACAGTCCATTGTGAATCGGCCCTCAGCAAATTCTAAAAGTATAATGCAATATGGCCCACAAATCAAACTTCTGCTTGTCTTATTTTGTACTTCTCAACTATATATGTTAACGTATATTAATGAGCTCAATTTTCAAATCAATTTAGTCATTTCAAATGTAAAACATTGTCTAACAAATCTTAGTTGATAAAAAAAAACCCAATAACTTATTTCTATAACGAGCTTGAAATGGAACCTTCATATCTACTCTTATTATCAGCAATCTGAGGCTTCTGTTTTAAGGAATGAGCTGCCAACTAAATTAATGAAACCCTAAAGACAGACGGGATGTAGGCGGTTTTTTTCCTGAAAGTATTTCAAGTATAGCACATTATTCACCTACATTTGATTTGTTTTACTAACTTATAACTTAACTTATGAGGCAATATTCACCTCTATAAGTGACCCAGCTCTCCTTATATTTTTCTGAATGTGGCCCTCGGTGAAAAAGGTTTGGACACCCCTGCCCTGTAGTGTCCAGCCGTTAGACTTTAATGTTATTTGTGGATCGTAGCTTCTTTGAAACACATCGATTAAAAAGTGGACAATTCTTTTCCCAACTTAACAGACTTCGACAAGAGTGGCCATGACTGACAGCTACAAAAATATGTGGGCATTTCTTCTTTTAAAGTTAGTGTGTGTGAGGGAGAGAACATTGAGTGAGAGACACCTATCCAAGATGTGTCTGTCGGGGTTGAGAGGGCCTGACAAAAGCAACCAAAAAGATGTGTACACACGGCCGATGGAAAGAAATATTGCATCTTCATGTCTTACCTCGTCAACTGACTTCTTCCTTTATGTCACACTTCATTCGACCACGTGAGGCTGCACTGCACGTCCAAGAATGGATTGCGAAAAGCATCATGGTTTAAGAAGTATGTCCATATTTGAAGAGTTGAGACCTTGGAATTTCTGATTCCTCAATGGATGTTCGTAAACATGTCCATGTAGTCACGTAAATGGATTAAGCTATGCCACATTAGCATTGACCAAGAAGTTGAGTGATCACACAAACGCAGACTGGAAGTTCCCCTTTGAGCTCTGACAAGTAAACAAACCAAAGGACAAATACACGGCAAACATGACCTCATGATGGAGGAAGCTAAAGAAATAAAAAGCCCCATCGGTGGATGCAAAGGAATATTGAGTATGCTTTATCTTTCAATGAAGCCAATGTTTGCATCCCATTTCAACCCTGGTTCAGAGCAAAGCAACATAAAGGGCTTTGGATCAACCAAATGTAAGTTTGTAAGATATAACAAAGTGAAGACGAGGCAAAGTGTTGGGAGGAGACGTCAGCAGAAAATATCGGCTGACAGACCGAGAGGCGTAGCAGATTTGTGTTTCAGCTTTCAGAAAACAAACACACAACACACAGGACATTACATCCCTCATCCCCCTCAGAAGGATGTAGAAGCAGCAGCCTCCTAATTCAGCAGCAATAATCACTTTACGTTTGGCAGTGTTTTACTCTTACACGCTGCGGAGGCTGTCTGCCAGCATGCGGTCCCTCTCATGAATATGGACACCCTCCAGCTTGTCTGCTTGCAGGAATATGCTCCCATTAATGAGACGGTGTAGACATGTTTTTAAAGAAAGCTATAGACAACCAGAGGTCACCAGGTTGAATCTGTATAAACAGCACCGTAGAACAGATTCAGCACCAGCATTATACAACCGTATTGAATTTAAATCGAGCAGAAGATAAGCGCTCTGATTTCTGTGCAACACACTTTTGCATCCTGTCATTCCAGGAAGTAGTCAGGTCCTACTGGATGAAACTTCCCCCAAAGAATGGCTTTGCATGATAAAATATGATGAGTTAATAACCCACTGCTGATTGGTCAACTTGGACTTTCAAGAGGTCTGTTATTTTCTGCTACCAGACCGTTCCTAAGGAGAACAGACTGTTGCTAGGGAGGATCAAGGGACTGTGCACAGTCATATCAATCCGCAGAAAGAAGTCCAGTCAATTTAAAGTGAGCGATGGACAGTTTTTCTCCATCAGAAAACACGGTTGAATACATTTTGAATATATTTTTGTAATTGTGGAGAGCAGAAACATGTTGGATTCATGATGCAAAGAAAAGAGAACGAGAGAAGCAAAGAGGTCAATATTCACGAATATTAAAACTATGGATGTTTCAGCGTAAAAAAACAGGATTAATGAGTCTCTGTTTGGCTTCTTGGGGGCAGGAAAACAATCTTTAGTCTTAACCTTACAAAGCTAGTTAGCAAACCCCCGCCTGGTCAAACAGAGTGATTTTTAGCGGCCTGTTGCAACCTGTGCCTCTCATATGATGTCAATGCAGCTTCATGTGTCAGAAGAATATGCAAAAAACACATTGAACGTCTCAAACGAGCGGCTGCCTGATCATACAGAAGGATGTTTCCTCTGGCATATTTTTGAAATTGATCACGACTTCCTTTTCAAACCCTTTTTCTGTCAACTGTTGCCAGATACTGAGAGGTTTGTTGTTCACTATATCCCTCTGGCAGGTGACCAGGTCTGCGAGAAATGGACTGACCTCGAGAAATACACGTAGAAAATTCCACTTCATCCTAAAAGATGTTGGCATCCAGCAGCTCTAACAAATAAAAACACCCTCTCCTGATGTGAAAGTTCTCTAAAAAGCATCAGGATACTCAGCTCCTCAATTGAGTTTATTCAGAAGCATGGCAGATAATTCTCTCCTGAAGAAAATACTCAAATCCTAAAATTGACTGAGCCTGTCAACAGGTAAATCTTCCCCTTGCAGCTTTACATATTCATAACCACAGACGCTGCTGAAAACGTCTTTGCAGAGATAATAAATTGAAAGAAAATAGAAGTATAGAGCAGTCTGACATCACACCGGTCCGTCTCTCCCTCTCTCATCCCTCTGCTTGTTTACTTTATTACCTTGTTGCAAGTTTTCCAACCGCACTGCGAGCGATGGCTTGTCAGTTATGCGTATTGCATATTAATACTTCATTTTTATTTGATTTGCCTTGCCTTTGCTGTTAATCCATGCACAAACAAGCGGTGGATCCTTCAGAGCGGAAGAAGAGCTCCGGTTCCTCCATCTATAGAAAGTGAAATCGCCCCAAAAGCTGTAAATCTGAGTAATTAACTCCTTCCTTCACGCTTGGCAGATAGGGGCTTTTATTTTAATGATTTGATTCACTGATCCTTTAAATTTAGCCCTGCAGGAACAGATGCAAATAAAACTTCATTCATTATCTCTGTGGCCTTTTTTATGCTGCGTATTGAAGAAAGGCCTCATTGAATCCCTGAAACACACAAGCAAACGCGGCCCGGGGCTCGTTCGGTCACTACGGCCATGTTTCACCAGTGCATGCGTGACTTCCTGTCATCAGACGTCAACTGTTGGGATCCATCATCCAAAAGACAGGGATGGATTAGAAAGTCTTTATGTGTTTTCTAGCACTAGCCTTAGCATTGACTGTTCTTCCCGTTTTCTACTTTATGACAAATGAGCAATGTTGGGGTTCAAAGAACCAGGTGAGCTACACGGCGATCCAGTTTGTCAGTCAGTCCGATTGAGATTTATATTCCCAATTTATTTTGTCCTTTATTTTGGTCCTATTACATTTTTCCTGTAGTGTTGTATGTATGTTTTAGTGCATGTAAATGGTCTGCTAAGGCTAAAATCACAACAGAGCCGACCAGCTTACCAATCAGAGCAGACTGGGCTCTGGTTTCAGACTGAGGGTGAAAAGAGGTGCTGCAGCACAGGCAGTATGAGAAAAATAAGAGCTTTTTGAACATTAAAGCATGGAGAAGTGTCCCAGGAGAGACACTACATACTGATACACCTGATAATGAGCATAAAGGGCTCCTTTAAATTGTCCCCTTCTCTTCCAGCCTTTCTTTTTCTCTCATTTTCCTTCAAACCTCTTTGAAAATTTGTTCTGTTTCCAAATATTTCTTTACAGAGCCAGACGGTCCATCTTCTTACTTCCCTTTTAAGTGCTCCGACACCAACTTCCTTTTTGTACTGAGTCAGAAATATTGACTTAGCTTTATACTTTACTTTACTGGAAGCATTATATGGAAATGTCTGCCATTGCTTTTGCACTAAAAGCCAGGTGATGTCAGAAGAAAAAAAAAACAGGGTTAAGGTTTTTCAGAAGGGGTGTGTGTGTGTGTGTGTGTGTGTGTGTGTGTGTGTGTGTGTGTGTGTGTGTGTGTGTGTATCCCACTTCACCTCCTCTAATTGCAATTACCAGAGGTGTCCCGGGCTATTATGATTCTGACAGTTTACAGAAGTTTCTTTATTAAAAGCTGAGAGCGTCTAAGTGGGTTAGGAGTCTGGAGCCCCGGCGCTGTTGCTCCTCCCAGACGCTCTTCTTCTTCTCCTCCTTCTTCTTCCTCTTCTTCTTCTTCTTCTTCTTCTTCTTCTGCTGTTTAATTGCTTGCACCTCGTTAGGTCGGAGGTGATGCGCTGACGTCTCCCCAAGACTCCCCCCTCCTCCCACGACGTCCAACTGAGGACTAATCGTACTCCGGTTAATGAAGCGCAAAGAACAAACCGACAGAAAAGAACTCCCATCACAGGAGGAAGAGGAGGAGGAGGAGGAGAGCAATGTAAGGAAGGCCATACAGGTTTAAATCTCAATATACATTACTGGTAATCAGACTAAACTCACATTAAAAGTGTCTTTGTACTAGAAGATTTGTATTTGATGAAACATATTAGTATTTATTTATTGTTGGATGTTTTGCGACAGTCAGACATTTCGATTTTACACATTTGTACTAATATTTATTTAATAAAATAGATACAAATATTTAGAAAAATAGAAGTAAAATACGGTTTGAAGTAAAACTGAAATACAATGAAAGTAGAATAGGATTAAACATAGACTAATTTCACTTCAGGGTGATAGCAGGCCACCTCAGAAAATCACTCATATCAGGACATTCTGATTTCAAAATGAAAGACCTTTGAAATGTCACACATGAGCCGCTGTTTTAGATCAGTTTTAAACAACAGAAAAAGTGAAGAAAAAGTGTGGAAAAAGAAGATAAACCAAAAGTAATAATACAAATACAAACCTGAAAGTTAAAGTAAAAGTTTCAATAAAAGATGAAATACAATGAAATGAAAATAAGATAATAGGATAAGATATAGAGTATTGCACATGATTAGAGAGAACAACAACAACATATTGACAGACGAAGTTAAGAAAAAGTGTGCAATAAGAAGAAAATATGAAAAGTAAATGCAGATAAATAAGACAAATCAAAAGTAAATGCAGATAAATAAGACAAATCAAAAGTAAATGAATCAAAAGTGCAAAAAACCACAAAAACAATTGAAAAAAAATGAAATTAACGGAGAAAGTGTGAAACAGGAAATCCTAAAGTCTTTAACCTCTCTTTCTTTCTCTTGATCCTCCTTAGGTCACTGTAGTGTATAACAGCGGTCTGCACTACTGTCATATTGACCTCTGAAATGTCCGACCAATCAGAATCGAGTATTCAACCAAGCCGTGTAATAAAAGATGATAGCGATCCACTTCAGACAGAAAGACGTCTTTCAGAGGGAATATTTGTGTGATTTCCAGAATGAATCCTCTGCTTGAATCTTTCTTTTAGTGGAGTGACAGTGACCGACCTTTACGGTGATTGACACCTTGATGGAAAGTGTCCCGCCCTCTGATGCAGGTATTTATGGCGAGCGTGCACGTGAGTTTCGTGTGCTCGTGCACGTCGTCAGGGTCAGCGGCGGTTTATGGAATAATCTGTACGACATAAATTAATTGTCAGAGCTGTCATCTCTCAGAGGCAGCGCTGGAGAAAAGATTCAGGAGATGATTTGAATATTTCTCCCCCCCCCCCCCCCCGGTGTCACATTGGATTTGACAGCTCTTAATGGCTGCCGACATTGGAAATTCACCAGCACCGGAATTAATGTCGGAATGGAAATCTGCTCTGCTGCTTTAACCATTTTTTCTCATCTTATGAAAGGGATCAAGAACTTTTGCCTTGTTAATACTTTCTTTTGTGCATTTGATATTTTGTTAAGCCTCAGCTACGACTAAGAGGAGAAGAGGGAGGGAGGGAGGATGCAGTGTGTGTGCGTGTGTGTGTGTGTGTGTGTGTGTGTGTGTGTGTGTGTGTGTGTGTGTATGTGTGTGTGTGTCAGTAGATTACAAATCCCCCTGTTTCATATTCATCTTCTCACCTGTGGAGAAGCAGCCTCTTCCTCTCCTCCCTTTTTGTATCTCGTACCGTCCCTCATAATTAATGCAGCATCTCTGCAGAGCCACAGGTAAAACACACACACACACACACACACACACACACACACACAGATTTAAACCACTGTACTCTATTTTCTGCTCCTTTTATTATTCTGGTTTCAGTGAATAATATGTAACCTTTTACACAACCACATTTTGACAGCTAACGTTTCCAGTTAATTAAGTTCTTTCAAACATAGTCTAAGCTTATTATATGGACAAATATATATGTTGTGCACTTTGGGTTCTGGCCACATCATTCCAATTAGGGAGGACATATTATGTTCATTTTAATTCATATGTAGTGTCTCTCCTGGGACATGTCTCCATGCTTTAATGCTCAAAAAGCTCTTTATGTTTCTCATACTGCCTGTGCTGCAGCTCCTCTTTTCACCCTCTGTCTGAAACCAGAGCCCAGTCTGCTCTGATTGGTTAGCTGGCCGGCTCTGCTGTGATTGGTCAACCACTTAGAGATGTCCCGCTCCTTAGCCTATCACTTACACTGTGTTGGAGCGCTAGCCAATAGAAGCGCAACTGTTACATAGTGATGTCAGACATCAAACATATCAGTATGATAAATTGATTTCTACACTTGAATAGAAGAACAGTTTGATGTTTAGAAGCTTAGAAAGATTGTTAAAATATCTTTATAAATATCTAATAAAGTTTCTAGTCACTTTATTATTCAAATAACTGAACAATGCAAGTCAACGTCTGGCTGTCTATGCCGGCGTGGAAACGCAACACGAATAATTCTGAACCTTAGATTGCAACAAAGGAACTTTTCAAATCCAATTCCTTTAAGCCGTTTTTGGAAGAAAAAAAATCAATAAAAATGTCAACACGGTGGAGCCAGAAAGAGAAACAGAAACAGGGAGAACTCTGTGCAAACAATCCACCCGTGGAAAATCAATCTGAGGGGGCGGAGGGTGTATTGGGACTCTCCGAAATATTAAAAGAAATCAGAGAATTCCGTCTGGAAACGTCAGGGAACTTTGGAGCCTTGACAAAGGAAATACACGAATTACGAGAAGGCATCGGAGAACTGAAAACAAGGATGGATGAAGTAGAATTAAGAATTGCGGACAATGAGGACCGTGAAATCGATATGAGTAAAGTGCTAATCCACAGTCTGTGCCTACAGAAACAACTGGAAGACAAACGTGAGGATCTGGAAGGCCGTGCCGGGAAGTACAATCTAAGACTGTATTCTCTGCGATGAAATACAAATTGAAAGAGCGCACCGGGCTATTGGGCCACATAGGCCTACTGGGCATACCGACCGACCCAGGTCAATAATAGTTTGTTTCCAAAACTACAACGTGAGGCAAAGGGTGTTGCAAGCTGCCTGGGCACAAGAAGGACCTCACGGGAATGACCGCAGAATACATTTTGATGAAGACTTCACTACCCAAGTGTTTAAGGAGCGTGCAAAATACAGACAAGCAAGAAAAACAACTCCAGGAAAGAAGGATCAAGTCACGCATCATGTTTCCTGCAAGACTTAAAGCATTTGAGAAAAATGGAAAAATCCAGATGTTTGAAAACCCTCAAGCCGCGGCGGAGGGTCTACGCGAGTACGGCATCAACATGGAAACACCAGCCGGAGTGCCGGACCCGGAGTCCACGCTGCAGGCAGCAGGCTGGCAGACGCCCCGCTGTTGGAGCAGGACAATGCCAGCAGGTGAGCTGATGACAGGCGTAAAGACATTACTGGATTCTTTAGATCGGCACGAAAGAGGAAAAGACTGAAAAAGGTATGTGTGGAATACTAAAACAAAGACCAAGGCCCAGGAGAGTGACTCCCTGCAGGTATGTTATTGATTTTGAAACAAACGACTGAACCACTCCGAACCTTTACAAGATTTGTCAACACGGAGCATAAAATGTATGATTTTGAATAGGATATCGACCCGGAGAATCATGTGTTAAGTCAGACCAATGACACGTGTGAATATTATACTGATGATCAATTTAATGCCAATGTTGAACTGGATAACACATTTTAAGTCTCTCTGCAAACTTTACTAAGATCAATGAATATTTGAATACATTTCAAAGTACATTCGACCTGATAGCCTTATCTGAGACGTGGTTCAATCAAGAGAAGGGTATTGATTTTCATATTGAGGGTTAAGAGTTACACTATATCAACAGAACCAACAAGAGGGGAGGGGGTGTGGCCCTTTCTGTGGACAGCGACTTGAAATGTAAACCTGTTGAACACATGACAATAGTAATTGAAGATGTAATGGAATGCATAACTGTGGAAATAGAAATGGAAAGGAGGAGAAATATAGTTGTGAGTTGTGTATACAGAACGCCAGGGTCAAAGGTTGAAACATTTAAAGACAGTTTGGAAGTATTAATGAACAGGCTAAATGAAAGTACAGCATTTATAATCTGTGGTGGTTTTAATATTGACCTCTTAAATGTGTCTCAACTTCAGACTTCATGGATGCATTATACAGCAGAGGGCTATGTACCCATCGATCCCCAAGCCCAGTAGAATAACCTCCATCTGTTCGACGTTAAATGACAATATTTGTATAAGTGTCATGGAGAACACTGTTAGAAGTGAGCTGTTATTAAATGACAACAGTGACCGTTTAATTGTATTTGTAATCTATGATTGTGAAAGTATTCCCAGAACATTTACACAAACAGTCTGTTCATCAAGTCAGGGCTTTTGAAACGTAAGGATTTAGTTGAGTTCCAGACACTACGAGTGATATTCAGGGCAAAAAGCAAAGTATTCCCAGAACATTTACACACATCGTTTGTTCTCAGTTCAGAGGATGAGGAGCGAAGAAGGACTTTTCCTTTTAAGCATCAGTATGCACGGACCGCTTTAAAGCAGATGTGTATTTCAGTGGTTGGAGTCCAACTGTGGAATTGTCTACAGAATGATTTAAAGGGATGTATAAACATTTCTCAGTTCAAGAAGCAGAAAGAGTAACTTCACTTTATGAAACGGAGGGTAATCTGTTTCCTTGGGTTGATTGTGAGTCAGTGTGTATGTCGCCTGTTTCTTCTCTCACGTTACTGTAAGTGTAACTATAGTTGACAGACCATCTATTTTGATTGTTTGCAAAATCAGATGTATTCTGTATTCTTCTCCCTGCTGCTTTTCGCTCATGGGATGTGTAAATCGAGTTGTGATTTGAATGTGAATTCATTTTCCTTTCTTTTTCTTTCTTCTGTTGTGCACGATCGTGAGCGGAACTAATAAAATGAATTGGAAAAATGATTGTAGGATGTTTTCCTTTCACTCATCTTTGCTGAAACTGCAAAAGAACTAATGGACGTGAAGGACGTTTTTTCATGGCTGAATTAGGAAAGAAAAATGTGATTCTGTTACAATTATTAGTAACACGTACAAACATGTAATCAGTAACCTAACCTAAGCATCAATATTTTAAAGTAATGTAACCGGATTTCTTTCTTATAGCACATACACACCGTTAAGCTCACACACACTACGTCATGAACATATATGTAGGTTCACCTGCTGAATTAAAAACAGAACAAATGAACCAAAGAAAGAGAAAACCAGAAAGCAGATTCAGGCAGTAGGTGTATAGATTCACTCTTAAAGTATTACAGAAAAGCACAGCTGACAGAAGAGTAACAGCTGATCCACTCAGGATTATGAGAAGAGGTCGATTTTTTTCAAAACAAAGTTAGGAATTTGAAAAAAACTCGATATTTTGAAAAATAAGTGAGAATTTTGGGTTAAAAGTTTGATTTTTGGGGAATTTTTTTTTGATTTTTTGGTTTTTTTTCCGGTAGTCATTTTGACAATATATCACAAATGTAAAAAGAAAAGTCAAAATTTGGAAAAAAAGAGTCCGAACTTTGAGAAATGTTGAGGGCCAACTGTAATGAAGCAGATTCAGGCAGTAGGCGTATAGATCCACTCTTAAAGAATGAGCCTTCAGAACAGAACAGCTGACAGAGGAGAGAAACATCTGAACCTTTACAACAAACACTAGATCTGTTGCAGATGAAGCAGGTTTCATTATGACTTATTTCCTCTCATTTTGCACAAATGGATTTGTATTGGGTGCAGATGAGAGAGAGGGGGAGGGGGAGGGGGGGTTCAGAGCAGTAATCTGGTTTGGAAGTCACGGCTGGTCCATACACTCCCAGTGAATTTCCTGCTGTAAATGGGGGCTAATGGGAGAAAGGTCGGTGTAATTCTCTCTCCATTAGCTGCTCCGCCAGGCCTAATTGCCCGGCCGAGCCTGAACAATTTTGTTAGACGTTGCCCGGGTAATTATGGGCTGCTTTGGCTAAAAATAACAGCCTCCCCAGAAACAGAGGCAGGCAGCGGTTCGTTCTTTGTCTCCGAATCCGAACCGCCTCCACCCGTCGGCGGGGGACGGAGCGAGCGGTAAGTAAGAGGAAGATGGAGGCCACGCTGCGAGGATGGCGAGGGAATCGAACCGGCGGCGGGGTGTTCTCGGCGGACACGCCTCTGCTTCTGGGGACAAGCTGAAGGACAGTGACATGATCAGACTGGAAACATTACTTCCACTGACAGCAAGCGACAATTTACATTTTCATGGAATAAAAAAAGGATATTGTAAATCAAGTTGGTAACTAATGGACCTGCTGCTCGAGTACCCCAATTAGTGGATTATGTGTAGTATTAGAAATAATCTGCTATAACATGAACATGTGAAGAGACTCCAGGATCAGGATCTGTTTCCTCCTTTATTTTGAAAGGGATTGAGTCCTCCACCCACAGCGGACTCATATTGTTATTGAAGACAAATGGCACATAGAACATGCATTTTGTACATCAATGGAACCAAAGATGATCTTAGTCTTAACTACATCAATTGGAAGCCATACTTCTGTGTTTTAGGAGATCAGAACTGACTAATGTTTGAGGCCATTCCCGGCAAAGCACCTTTCACCGTGATATGAAGTTTAGATGATCTACGTTCAGGTGACAGAGCGAGCTGTAGAGAAAAGGAAAATGGAGGCCCAGTGTAAAGAAGCCGAGGGGAATCAAACCAATGTTAGTTTGCTTGTTGGTTCCATTAAGCGGCAATTTACATCCCCAAAAAGTTCCAGGGAGTGAACCAGATTGGACCCAAATTCAAAAGACTGAACGATAAACAGAAAACCAGTGCTTTAATAAGCTGCACTAGCGAGGACATGACGGTCAGGTGTTTGCAGGGTGTATTGGGGAACAGGTGACACTAATAAGGCCAGAACAGACAATCAGGAAGTAAAATAAAACGTGAAACAAATACTTTTCAAAATAAAACAGGAAACAGATTAACAACAAACTGAAGTCATGTCAATCATCAGCCTCCCCAAACAGCGAGGATAACTTAGAAAATGTATCCCGTTCTTGTCCAAGTACTTGTTACCTGATTACTTCCCATTACTTGTGGATTACCTCAATATCAAATATAATGCACATAAATACAAGAGAAAATAAATATTAATAGAAAAAAACAACAATTTAAACTTTGTAAAATATAGAAGTATTATAACAAATATTTTAAAAACTATAATACAATTTGAAGAAATACAAATAAATGTAACAAAGGAATATAAATACAATTAGAATAAAACAAATCACTCTAAAAAATACATACAATATGTTTGTGTTGCTGCTGACGGTGCGTTTAAGGAAGTTTCGACCGGAAAGTTTTCTCTCTTCCTCACTCAGTCACCGAGAGGACTTCTTTAAATGAAGATTAGTGTTTTAATCTGCGCTCTCCCCCCCCTCCCCTCTCTCCCCCACGACAGATTTACCTCCCGCGCCGTCAGTATTTCTCCCAGCAGCCCTTTCTGCTGGCCTGGCACTTGTGTTTATGTAGTGCTCTGATTGTTGATTTATATTTTGACAGCATGCATCTGCGTATTTTGCTGATGTGTGTGTTTTTATTTGTGTGCACTGCTGCTGGTAGTGTGTTTATCTGCCAGTGTGTGTGTGTGTGTGTGTGTGTGTGTTGCCAACAGAAGCTATTGACTTGTTGTAAAGCCACGGTCCTTGAAAGTATTTATGAGCGTGGAAGCGGTGGCATTTTCCCGTCGCTGAAGCAGAACGACTCTCTCCGGCTCTGACAGCCTCTGCTGAGCAAAGAGACACGTTTCCCAGAGTTCATAGCACTTCTCCTCTCTCCTCTCTATCCATCCACAGCTATCTGACAAATCCATATGGAAGCTTATTGACGACAAAAGTATTGAACAAGCAGCGAGACGAGCTGCAATCGATCTGGAAGCGAGGCCACAGTGTATATCTCCTGTGAAAACCAAACGATCATCACGGGATTATATTTCAATGAAAGTGACAGCATCTGCCAAACACATTGTCTTTTTCTGTCATATGACGTAAGATAAGAGCTGCCATGTATAGGTAGCTTTTGCTTGAAGTTGTCATGTCATTTTGGCTTGTTACAAGTCTCAGTAGAATACTAGATTCTGACTGGTCAATTTCAACACTCCAGAGGTTGTTAATTTTAAAGGACCATTATTAAGGAGGACACTTTCATAAAAAGCACAAGGGAACAGTAGAAGAAGTCAGACAGGAAGTAAACACTAAAGGGAACAACCGAAGAAGTCAGACAGGAAGTAAACACTAAAGGGAACAACCAAAGAAGTCAGACAGGAAGTAAACACTAAAGGGAACAACCGAAGAAGTCAGACAGGAAGTAAACACTAAAGGGAACAACCGAAGAAGTCAGACAGGAAGTAAACACTAAAGGGAACAACCGAAGGAGTCAGACAGGAAGTAAACACTAAAGGGAACAACCGAAGAAGTCAGACAGGAAGTAAACACTAAAGGAAACAACCAAAGAAGTCAGACAGGAAGTAAACACTAAAGGGAACAACCAAAAAAGTCAGACAGGAAGTAAACACTAAAGGGAACAACCGAAGAAGTCAGACAGGAAGTAAACACTAAAGGGAACAGCAGAATAAAGACAGACAGGAAGTGAACAAAAAAGGGAAAAGCAGAAGAAGACAGACAGGAAGTAAACACTAAAGGGAACAGAAGAAAAAGACAGTCAGGAAGTAAACACTAAAGGGAACAACCAAAGAGGTCACACAGGAAGTAAACACTAAAGGGAACAGCAGAAGAAGAAAGACAGGAAGTACACACCAAAGGGAACAGAAGAATAAAGACCTAACCCGAGTAACGGGGCTTTGTTATCTTCTTCTTCTTGTCTGCTGTGATATGCTCTATGCCTTTAAGCTCCACGTTGGTTAATTTATTGGATAAACTACAGATTGCATGTGTAGTTGTGTTGTTGCTCTTGTAGTTAATGAACCTGCATACTCCCCTGTGTGCAGCGCTGTGATTGGACGACAGATCCAGGCCCTGACCTGCAGCAGATGCTCGGCCTAATCCCCTCTGCAGACTCTAATGGAGACAAATGGACGAGGCAGAGAGCGACAGAAGGTGTATCTATATTCATCTACGTTTCTAAAATCTCTGTTTGTGGATTCATGTCGACTGGGGGCAGAAACCTGCTGCTGTCTGTCGGAAAAAAGCTTTCTCCATTTGGGCCTGAAAAAACAATGTGAAACTTACATTATGTTTTGTATTTAAAAATAGTGGGAAAATATCGTTTAAGAGATTTGATTTAAAGAGAAAACATCAAAAATAATTGAAAATATATATAATTGTAAGAATTTTTTGGGGAATGAATGCAAACATGGTGGTGAATAATTAAAAATATATATAAATGGTAGAAACATTTTTAGGAATAGATTTGTACTGTAAAATGTATTAAAAATATAAAGATTGTTCAAATATTTTTAAATGCATACATTTTTCAAAACTTATGAAGTATATCTTGTAGCGATGTTTGTGAAGATGATGAAGAAGTCTCCGGAGACACCAGCTTGTATATAATAAGGTTTATTACAACAGCATAGTAACAGACACCAACACGGGCGATGCGGGGTTCCCAGAGCCAATTGTGGAAGTCCCCCGAACAGTCTTTGTGCATACACTTTATAGGAGAAATATGGGTGTGTGTGTGTGTGTGTGTGTGTCAAAATGCGATGTTCTATGAGGATGTGTACCCAAATAAGGTGAGCTATACGTTCATACACCATGTCTTGCGGGTACCCATATAAGGTGAGATATTCGTTGGTCTTCGTCTTGCTCATCCCTAGAAGTCTTCTGACGTAGTCCAGATGTTGTTTTTCACTCTTCTTCCACCCAACCTTCCTCTGGCCTCAGGGAGTATCTGCCCTGCTATATCTCCAGATTTAATACACCACACTTATTTCAACATTTATCAGACATATTGATAGTGTATAAAATATAGAATACATGTAAAAATGGTGGAAAAAGTAGATAAAAAATATATATAATTTGTGGAAAGCTTTATGAGAAACATAGATTGTGGAAAAAAATGTAAAATATATATTTAAAAATAATACTTTTGTAGTTATTAAACTTCTGAATCAGACAGGTCCCTGTTTTCCATACCCTTCTGACATTTGACCCTTCTTTCTCCCCGTCCGCCATCTTTAGAAAACACATCTGCGTTTCCTTTGAGATGATTAGTGAGCAGTACAAAGACACTAATTACTCCGGCCCTTTCTAATGACCCTGTCTGCACTTATTCCTTTGAATACTACAGGAGAATTGGCTCTCACACACACAAACAACAATTAAAGATATGAAACAGTAATTGTCTGGCAGAAACAAAAGACGGTGACATTTGGGAGCGCCGTCGCACGGTAATTGAGCTCCGTCGTACCTGAAGATTTACGGAGGATCGTCCTCTGCAAGGACACTCGATGAGAGAAGAAAGAAGAGCAGGCCGACCTGAACAAAATCAAGGTTGTTTCTTTAATCTGCTAGTAAATAAACTACCCGGGAAAACAAATCACAGTCACAAGAAATTAGCTTCCCTCCAGCTCCTCTGAACATAGTGAACATAGTTGTGCTTTTCAGCTCAGATAAAATACTTTCTCTTCCTTTAGAAACTCACAGGACACACACGCTCCACTTTTCTTCCATCCTTTTCATTATTTGCACCACAAAAGATCTTTAAGATGCCGTGAAATATAACCTCTATTCAGTACCGGTGAGGGCGAATGTGTGTCTGCAGCTGTAATTGTGGATAAACGTGGCTGAGTCTGAAGGCGGAGTACCTCTGTGAGAGTGGGTAGACATTCGCTTTCAGGACTCGCACGGAAGAAGCTGTTAGGGAAGGCGAAGGTGATGCCAGGCCGTGAGTTTAAATTCAGTCTGCTCAACAGATGGGTCACATCCATTCGCATTGAAACAGACTTTAACAGCTTTATTTACTGAATTGTTCTGCACATTACAGGCAGCTTAGCGAGGAGTTTCACAGAGTGAGCACTGCGGCTGGTAAAGACCATCACAAAGTCAATTAGACTGATGAGGATATGATCAGGGAAAGAAAGAAAACCCAAAAAGGCTTTTAAAGAACTGCTGCATAACAAGCTGCTGTTTAATAGGCCCACTGTGTGATGAATGTTTAAAGTAAGAGTCTTACGTTGAGCATTTATTTCATTTACAATTTTGTTTTTAATGTCTTTATAAATGTATGAAAACAGAGCTTTTATTGGTAATGCATTGTGGGTTGCAATATACTCCCATACACCAGGGGGCGCACAATCCAGGTATTCTGTGTAAAAAAAAAACAGTGTTTTTAAGTTTTCAACTGTTGAGTAGTGCAGGAATGAGACCTAGAACCTGAAAATGAGTCAGCATTTAAGCACTTCCTGTTCCCTCGTCTGGAAATCCATAGTTTTTCGGAACGTGTTTTCAGATATAAGCCTGAAACACCAATGGTGGATTTAAAAACTTGCTAACAAGACTCTAAATGTGACGACTAAACGTCACTACACCCAACATTAGCCACCTTTAGCTTAGCGGTGGTGACGTGAAGTCATGTGACCGTGCTGTAGTTCCTTTATAGCCCAACATTAGCCGCCTTTAGCTTAGCGGTGGTGACGTGAAGTCATGTGACCGTGCTGTAGTTCCTTTATAGCCCAACATTAGCCGCCTTTAGCTTAGCGGTGGCGACGTGAAGTCATGTGACCGCGCTGTAGTTCCTTTATAGCCCAAAATTAGCCGCCTTTAGCTTAGCGGTGGTGACGTGAAGTCATGTGACCGTGCTGTAGTTCCTTTATAGCCCAACATTAGCCGCCTTTAGCTTAGCGGTGGCGACGTGAAGTCATGTGACCGTGCTGTAGTTCCTTTATAGCCCAAAATTAGCCGCCTTTAGCTTAGCGGTGGTGACGTGAAGTCATGTGACCGTGCTGTAGTTCCTTTATAGCCCAACATTAGCCGCCTTTAGCTTAGCGGTGGCGACGTGAAGTCATGTGACCGCGCTGTAGTTCCTTTATAGCCCAAAATTAGCCGCCTTTAGCTTAGCGGTGGAGACGTGAAGTCATGTGACCGTGCTGTAGTTCCTTTATAGCCCAAAATTAGCCGCCTTTAGCTTAGCGGTGGTGACGTGAAGTCATGTGACCGTGCTGTAGTTCCTTTATAGCCCAACATTAGCCGCCTTTAGCTTAGCGGTGGCGACGTGAAGTCATGTGACCGCGCTGTAGTTCCTTTATAGCCCAACATTAGCCGCCTTTAGCTTAGCGGTGGTGACGTGAAGTCATGTGACCGTGCTGTAGTTCCTTTATAGCCCAAAATTAGCCGCCTTTAGCTTAGCGGTGGTGACGTGAAGTCATGTGACCGTGCTGTAGTTCCTTTATAGCCCAACATTAGCCGCCTTTAGCTTAGCGGTGGCGACGTGAAGTCATGTGACCGCGCTGTAGTTCCTTTATAGCCCAACATAAACGTTTGACTTCTGGTGATTGCAGTTTCACTTTTACCATAAAAGTGGTGTGAAGTATTCACACGCTCCCTGGATGGTACTATTTCCTGAGTCGTTTTTAGACTTTCAGAGTTACATGAAACATAATCTATGATTCAGATTTGCTGAATATATCATACAGTAACCTACAGGATAACAATAATTAACCTTTCAAAGTACAAACAGCAATCACAGAATGGCTGTAAGAAAGCAGCTGAACATAATGTTCCAACAAGAGCATTCAGTAGAATAGATAAAAGATAATTCAGGTCAAAAAGCAACCGCTGTGAATCTGTGGGTTTCTATTGCCAACACTGTTCAACAACAGCAGAACAAATCATCTTTTTTAGAGCTTAAGTAGCAGCTAAACGAGGGTTGACCCGGTCTTACCTGAGCTTCAGATCCGGTCCCTGTTTGATTAAATAGTGCTGCAGTGTCAGTGGTGAAGGTCCAGCGCTTCCACCGTCAAAGCTGTTCATTTAGCCTATCGGATTTAAACTTAAAGACAAAAGCGAATAAATGAACACGAGTAAATCAGAAAGTGGAGACACCGGCAGTTAGACAGAACTTCCTCGGACTCAGCTGGGAATCATAACGTTCCAGTGAATTACAGAAATGTCCTTTCCCGTGTTTTATGGCCTTCCTGCTTTACAGCTCCGGCCCCACAGGAACGGTTTGGAAAAAGTAAAGTGCTGCTGGAAGTGTGAGGGAAGAAAGGTGTGGAGACTGCAGAGGCAAAGAGAGTGAAAGTGAAGAGAGTCGGAGAAGTTTGCTTTTACAGTGTCCTAGTTTTCACTTATGCAGGATGAAGTCTCCATCCGGGAACCAAGTCTAAACTTCATTCAGGGTTAGATGTTTCTGTCTGGATATTTCAAGGTATATTGAATGTAGGAAAAGCTTTTAAATCTAGGTACAATTTGTGGCCTTGTAATAGAGTGGTGTTACATGTTTTTTTAAGGCCCACCTGAAAGTTAGCATCTCCCTGGTTCCCGCCACATGCTCCAATGGGATTTTTCCATTGGATTTTGAGATATTGTTCAAGAAATGTACAGGTTTTGTTCAGCAGGATAATGTCCACACATTAACACTGCTTTTTCGTTGCGTGAATGCAATCTCCAGAATTAAAAAGCTAATACTAAGCTAACCGCTAAGCTAAAGGCAGCTAATGTTCTGCGTGATGACTTTTAGACCCTTTAAATTCACTATTTTGTATTTTACTGTCATAGAACAAAACGATGTTACTGGAATTGGTAAATGTGACTAATTTCTGGGTTTTAGGACTCATTTCTGCACCACACTAAATTCCCTACATCCGTTTAATTCCATGTTGTTACTCTTATCATTACAGTATATGAACTACTGACTTCACACTGCAGGCCTCACTGCTAACAACCGTTTTGTCCCAACTTACATAAATCGAGGATCATATAGACATTAAGGTTTTCCCTGGATTTTTCAGGTGAAATACAGTAATCGTAGACTTCACCTGTCATCATCTATAAAACCCTTATTATCATTTGAGTTCATTGTGCTGCTGCACGTTGACTTTCCTGTGAAGGAATGAAAAACTGATGGAAGGAAAACGATCCGACCTAAACTGTAAATGCATTTTCTTCAACCTTTTTGATAGTCTTGAACTTTACGATACCTCCGGTCGTTCTTTCTTTACTCTCCTTTACGTTCTTCTGTTGTCTTCCTCTGCTCAATTAAACTCTAAACAGTAAAACATTTACAATTGTGTGTTTGATATTTCACTGCCAATGTTCATATCATCACTGACACATGAAGGCATTAAACACCCAATAAAATTCATCTTTAAAAAAAAATAGAGGAGATTTTTCTCCTAATTGGGTGTTTTTCCACTGTGGTTTTGCCAGTTTTACTTCAGTAAAGAGTTTAATTTGTCCTTCCTCTGCTGACTGAAGTAAATAAAACTCTCTGTAAACTGCCAACGAACATTTGATTGATTTCTGGATGCTTATTCTAGTTAAAATCAACAACATTTTCTACCCTTAATATCTTAATACTGAGGTGTAAAGAGACTAAAATACTCCACTGGAACGGGATGATTATATTATGTGTGCGTGTGTGTGTGTGTGTGTGTGTGTGTGTGTGTGTGTGAGAGTGTGTTTCATTAGTCAGGTTAATGTGTTTTATTCATCAGTTCTTAAATCGATCAATCGTAAATCAGATGAGCGCATCGGGTTAATAATATCAGCGGCGGATGACAGCCGAGTGCATTATTTGCTTCGTGCACAAGCAAACGCTGACCTCTGATTGGTTGTCTCTGAGCCTCCCTGTCGTGCGTTTGGCTGGCTGTGACCCCCCCCCCCCCACCCCCCTCCCCTCACTCTGTCACAGCTTTCATTATGCCGCTCATTGATCTGCAGGAGAGAGACAGAGCGGTGGTCTAATGGCCGACGACCGGCAGCATGTTGGCCTGTCTGTCCCCCTCCACCTCCTCGGCCGTCATCATCCACTCCTCCTCCTCCTCCTCCTCCTCCTCCTCCTCTTCCTGTGACAAAGGGAGAGTGATGGATAGAGGAAGTAGGTGGAACACATAGAAGAAGATGACAACGCAGAGATTAGGAAAGGAGAATGGAAGAAACAAGTCACTCAAACACATTTGATTTTCAGTTTGAAACGATAAAAGACAAGAGGAAAATGCCGGGCTATAGAAGGAATGACAAGGAATTACATTTGTTTAATTAGTTAGTAAAAATGTGTAGTATATGTCTATGAATACTTCCACTTACTCCTCAATTACTTTGATTAAACACATGTATCTCAGTGTGAATGCCAACTTCACTTTCGTACACCAATGTGAGATTTGGAGCAATTGAATATAACTTTCGAGAAACTTCAAGAACATGGTAAACACACCAGCTTCAGATATCAAAGCAGTACATTTTATATACCCATTTCTGAAACATTAAAATGGTCAATAACAGGAAAGTATGTACGTTTTGTAAGATCTGTGATTACTCTGCTAAATGTGTTCTGGTTTTAGAATACACTCAGACTGGACTTCCTGTCTCCAGTCTGTTCATAAAGATATTCAGTCATGTATAATCATACATTTAAAGGGGCAAAGCAAACATTGCTCAAAGTAGAAAGCAAAATACAGGAACAGATGGTTGAAAAAGGGAGATTTATTCTGATCAACACTTCCTTTGATGCTCCTCTTTGCTCATCGTCGGGCTCACACGTTTCTGACTTCAACGTTTGTCAGGTAAAAACAACCGGACTTTAGTCACCTTTTCCAACAGGTTTAGGTTTATGTTTGCTTCATCCAAAAGGTTGGTAACAAAATCGAATGGCAATCCTGTTTTGACACCATCTTCCATTAGCTTCGTACCGTTTGAGCACTGCTTTCACTTCTCAACTCCATGGATATTATCAAAAATGTGTTGTAACCTAAACAGGAAGAGGAGGGCTTTGGTTTTCCAAGAAACTAAGGGTAGAAATGGCTAAAGGTGGCCGCTTCAAATTAAACAAAAGGTTTATCTGAGCAGTCGATTGAATATAAATGTACAACAAAGGTTGTCAAGAAAGCACCAAGTATCAAAAGGCTTTCATGACAGTCTCAACTATGAGCTTTGAGCAGTTTGACCATGAACACAGGCTTCATTTTGTGCCTTCAGAAGGGTCAATGGTCCACTCATTCAACAGCGAAGCGATAAATGAGGGATTCTTAAGGCACTCACACCCCCAAACTGGGGGTTCAACCAGCCATAACCAACATGAATAATCAAAGATCTGTTTATTTCAGTGGTTAAAGGTTTGTTTCGTGGGGCCGTTTGATATTGAAGGGTGAAATTATCAGAGCAGGAGTTCAAGAGGTGAACCCGGAGCTGCAAGACGCTCCTGTCAGAGCCTGAGGTTTTCCAGGTCACTCCTTATTGAATCTGGCTGAATGATTATCCCTGAGACGATGCTGCAGCCTCACCTGAAACTGGATTATCGCTTCCTGCTTCCTCTCCGCCTGCCATCTCTCGTTCACTCGGCTCTAAATCTCTACTAACAAGCGTCATGTTACAGCTTCAGCTTTATTCACTCTTCATTTAAAAACACAAGCTTCATGTTATACATTTAGATGCAGTGTCTCAGTGCCGTCTGTAATGGACACTTCCTCTTACTCACCGTCCTCTTTCTTCCTTGTCTTCTTTTCTTCTCACTGTCTTCTTCCATTCCTCACTTCTTTCCCTCCTTGCTTCTTTCCTTCATTGCCTTCTTCCTTTCCCTTATTCCCCTCCGTCCTTTTCTTCTGTCTTTCCATCCTTCTTACTTCTCTCCATCCTTGTCTCCTTCCTTTCCTTCTTTCTTGCCTTCTTAATTTCCTTGCTCCCTACTTCCTTACTTCTTTCCTTCCTTGTCTTATTCCTTTCCTTAATTGCCTTCTTACTTCCTTTCCTTACTTTCCTTTTTTCCTAGATTATTTCTTTCCTTGCTTCTTCTTTTCCTTCCTCCTTCCTTCCTTTTCTTCTTTCTATCTTCAATTCTTTAATGAAAAAAGGTGTAAAATGAAAGCGTAATGAACCTACATGTGCTTTTAGCATCAGCATTAGCTAAATGTGTCATTGCTTTACCTCTGCTTTTACGTATATGTTATATTAAGTGATTGAAGGACAGGTGAAGAGAAAAGCGGTGTCACTTATACAGTACAGATAAAAGACAGTTTACCTATCAATGCAGGTGAAAAAATGCCAAGGACTTTTAGTATGAAACCAAAATACCAGCTTTACTATTGAAAGATAATTAGTCTGAATAGTGAGTTTGCACTCAAGGCCGATAATAGGATATATTGTAAAGTGATGGTTTGTACCTTCAATCTTAACCTTCTCCAATTATACATCTTTGCTTAATTGAGAGGTAATTGCATCTATCATATCAGTATGTAGTGTCTCTCCTGGGACATGTCTCCATGCTTTAATGTTCAAAACGCTCTTTATTTTTCTCATACTGCCTGTGCTGCAGCTCCTCTTTTCACCCTCTGTCTGAAACCAGATCCCAGTCTGCTCTGATTGGTTAGCTGGCCGGCTCTGCTGTGATTGGTCAACCGCTTAGAGATGTCCCGTCCCTTAGCCTATCACGTACAATGTGTTAGAGCGCTAGCCAATGGAGGCGTTTCACTCATGGGAATAAAAACATTCTGTAAAATAGTTTTTAGGTAGAAATTCAGAATGTAGAAATGGAAAAACCCATGTCACTGTTTTCAGCAGCAGCTGGTTTCAAAGGTTGTTTTTAATCTCTTGGCTTTTTGTTTCTGTTATGTTTTGATAATTAAGTGTATTTTTATCTTCGTTAAACTGCAGCAGCTGCAGAGAAAGAATGAGATATTATTCAGACTCTTTTTATAAAGTATCCTGCAGTCTAAAAGTGTCCTGTTCGACCGGCTGACACTCCCCTTTAATATTTATTCAGGAAATCCAGTGAGACCAGTGCCGTCTCTGGGGCTTCAAAACCAGACAGGGAGGAAGAGGTGGAGGAGGAGGAGGAGGAGGAGGAGGAGGAGGAAGAGGAACACAGACACCAATCAAGGTGTTAGGAGGTGAGGAAGGTATAACGGGAGAGAGGATGGAAGGAAATGAAAATGGATGGGATGTCTCACACCTTTATATTCTAGTATAATCTGCAGGGTTAACTTTGTTAAATGCTACATAAAAACAAATCAGGATTAAAATGGTGATATGATGAAGAGGAGAGGATAAAGGAGTAAGGACGAATGAGACGAGGAATTAAGGAGATAAAAGGATGAGAAAGAAGTTGAGGAATGAAGCGAAAAAGGAAAAGAAAAGAAGAGGAAATAAAAATCTACTCGAGCGGTCCCGTCTCGACCCTCTTAATGCATGCTGCTATGGCATCCACATTTAAACTGTGCAAACCTTTCAGCAAATAAGGAAGAGGAAACAATATGCTCTGTTTGAACTCCAGTTCCTCTTTGAATTTTCCAACAACCAGCTAGTGCCAGGCCTAATAGTGTGTGTTAGCTTGTTGTTGACGCTCAATGACAGGATGTCGTATTGTTCATCAGGAACCAGAACGTAAATGCATCCAATTATTGAAATAACAAAACCTAGGATTGGTCCCAACTGAACCCCAGTGATGCTCTGTGTTTCATCAGAAAGTTGCCGTAGTTTTAGTCAAATCTCTTTTGTATTTTATTCTGAATTCAGAGTCCTTGGAAGTTTTTTTTGTGCCCATAATGATGAGTCCAATTTAGTTGCTTTTGGGTGTCAGAATTATCTGAGCTTCATTTGAGTTCTTTTCAGCAGTTTTGTCTCACAAAACTTAAATGAAAACCGATAATGGATGTGTCTGACTGAAGGGCAAACGGAGACCTTCAGCAGTCAAACAGGAGACAAAAGTGACACACACACACACACACACACACACACACACACACACACACACACACACACACACACACACAAAGAGAGGCAGAGTAATTAAGAGAAGCCATCAGTCATTGGTCCGAACTTGAACGTTCAGAAGCGTAGATCCCATCTGGTTCCCCCCGCTCGCTGTGCCTCGCTCCGGGTCAGACTCCCTCTCTTTGGTTTCTAGAGACTCGCCAAATCCAATTCGGACGATAACATAATCTGACTGATATGTGACCATTTGATGTTCTTTGGACAGTCTGTCTTCTACTGCCAACACATCAGCAGACTGGGATGAAAAGGACATTCAACCAGCCCATTTGAAGATTACATGGAAGCCGGAAGATCACGAATGCTCAGCTCTCCGAACAACACCGAGGGGTTGTAGTCCAATGTTCTGCTTTTTCTCAGGAAGGTTCCCAACGGAGTGAAATGACCTGGAAGTACCTCAGTGGCAGCCATCATGACATCTGTTTGAAACGTGAAAGGAAAGGAGCTTCAGTTTTACTTCATTATCTCCTTTGGGACTCACTGGATCACTTTTTAAGAGAGGACGGAGAGAATGGCGTCACAGTTCGGAGTTGGCTGGTGTTAATGGTGGGAGATTACCCTAACCCTGGCCCAAGATAGTCAGCAGCACAGTTACAGACAACTTCAGTCTCAATCATAACCCAATCACAGTCAGAACGAGATCAGAGGCCTGCTTCAAAGAGAGTCACTTTGAGTCTGTTTAAAGAAACCAGCTCTCTGACCTTCAGCTCATTCGGCAGCTGGTTCCAAACCACAGCCGCAGCGTCACTAAACCCCCCTACCACAGATCAGGACGGACTTTTGGGACGGTAAGAAGAAACAACTTCCTCCGAGAGAAGCCGATAAGATCCTGTGCCTTCATTAGATCCTTAGATGAGGAAGAAAATACACACACACACACACACACACACACACACACCGACAAACACACACACTTTTTACAAGACGCAGCGTCCCAGTGTCTAAAAGGACTTTATTTGACATTTTTACTTAAAGTCAATGTATCAGTTGATTGATTGATTGATTGATTGGTTGATTGGTTGATTGATTGATTGGTCTGTTGTACTCCTGTTGATTGCACAGTAATAGATGTGTAGGCTTGTGTCAGTCATTAGGATACTTTAATACAATCGTACTAATGAGGATTCATGATGATTAACAGGAATGAATCATCCTGCTGTAGGTCATGCAGTCATACTGTATATGTTCCACTGTTGTCCACGTTTATAAAGCATGAAACAACACGCTAAGACATCACAGGGCGAGTTACAGAGCATTGTAGTTTCCCCACGGCCAACATTACATCCTGTGTCTCCTCATAACGTACCTTACATCTTTCCTCGACCCTATGACGTTGCTCACTGACGTTAAGGACAAGAGGTTAGGAGAAGACAAAAGACCTGATTTTTGGGGAGAAATTCGACCATATCCCAGGAATCCGTCCAGATGTAATCACTCTGAACCGTCATGAGAGAGAATCTCCTCCCTCTCCTGCAGCACTGATCAGTTTCTGACAGGAACTTGGCAGCCGTCTTCTCTCCTCGCCGGAGTTTTCTCTGCTCGTTTCCCCCACGATGCACCTGGCTGCCTTCCATCAGGGTTCAACTTCAACCCTCTCACAGTTTTTCAGTTCCTGTAAGAAGGATTGTTTAAGTGACATCAGTGCTGGCCTCTTATTCCAGTGACTCTGCATCACTTTCGGGATTCTTGTGCTCTGTAGTAGACTTTATATCAGACTTCTTAACAAACACGTTCAAAAAAACATTGACTTTGATACAAGGGAACAGGAGGTGGTAACATGCTAACTCATTTCTGGGTTTGAGGACTCATTACTACACCACTCAATGATCTCATGCCTTTGGTTTGAAACACGATGCATTTCCCAAGATGACTAAATCTTCCTCTGCGATTTCTGCACACTGACAGTCAGCTGGGTTGTGAAATTCATACCAAATGTAATCGTCATATTGACTTAAACTAATCATGTAAACTAAATCCAATGAATATAATGACATTTGCATAAATATCCTTCATCTTCAGAGCTGAAATGTAGAGTCTGCTTGGGTCGTAGCGAGCTTTATTAACCAAATATTTAGCTCTTCATTATGATCTTCATGAGGCTGTTTAACTTCTCCTCTGATTTATTTCTCTCTGCAGAGCGAGAGCCGACGGCTGGCACCACAGGTCCATCCATTTCTTCTGGAGAAGGGTTTTCAGGCTTCCTCCACCTCTGCTGTTGTTAATTCCTGAGATCTGTCCTTTTCTCTGACATTTGCACAAATGCTAAAGGGCCCGGGCTGTTTGCCTTCCTCCGTGATGGAGGATGAGGAGTCTGGCAGCTGCACAGAGCTCCACATATGAATTCAACGCCGACTCTCGCCACATCCACGAGGCCCGGGGACGAAATCCATCTCTGTGTGATGAGACAATGATTTGCTGAGCTCCATTGTGGCTGAGGAGAGGCAGCAGAGGGGCGAATTTGCATCTAAATGCACGAGGAAATGATTCTGCTGCAACAGCGAGGCGTCGCGGCCCGTCTTTACCTCCTGATGTGTTTGCTCTCATGCCACAAAACACACATACATACACACACACACACACACACACACACACACACACACACACACACACACACACAAACACATACACACACCTACTCAGCGAGGAAAAAGGCATTTACATTTTAGATTTCAATTCCACCTCAAGTGCTGCTCACAGGGCTCCAAGCTAACCACAGTGGACAAAAGAAACAGATGGGACAAATGTGATCATGATCATAGTGATGAAGGGGAGGCGAAGAAAAGAGGCAAGCCGAGGGGAAAACCTGCGAGGGAAAAGTTTATCCCTACGTGTTTGAAGTTGGATTGCCTGGTTTTTTTTTGCACCTATTGTATCAAACAGAAAAGGTTTTAATGTTCTTTGGGTCTTTGTTTTCCGGCAAGGAATTTACTCAAATGTGGGGTCAAGAAAACTAACTGGATATTTGTCTGCTTTTTCCACATCCATCCATCCCAGCTCCATTGTCTCTGAAGATGATCCCTTTGAAAACACCCTGAACAGTTCACACACATTGTACTTATATATTGTATTTTAAACCACAATTTGTCATTTATATAAATCTTTATACCTGAATGTATTCTGTAGTTTTATATATTATTAAGTATGGTAATTTATTGTGAATATTTGCATTGTTTAAACTATTTCCGCTCCGTCTTTAAACCTTTAGTATCTTTTACCTTTAGCTAGAGGCATATTTCTGAAAGCACTCTCTGTCCTTCTTCATGGTTCACCACTCAATCGGCCATTGTCTTTGCAAAAACGTGCTATCCGTAGACATAATAATATAAACAATGAGGTCCATTTTGTGATTTTCCAAACTCCTACAACATCAACGCAAGGAAAATAATGAAAAACATAACGGTAGTGGAAGGACTCAATGCCGTTATCTTAGAATCTGGTTGAAATGTGAGCTACATTTGGATGGAAACCTGCTGGATGGAAGCTTCTGGAAGACAACCCTAAAGTAATGGTTTTACTTCACCTCTCTTTAAGCAGAAACCGTTGATCCCAGTGGATCAGGGTCTTTCTCTCTGCTGCTGCAGGGGCAAAGAAATGTGTGACAGAACAAAGGCATGAATTAAAAGTCACTTTAAAGAGTCCCTTGAGTCTCTGTCTGAGGATAGTTATCCAAAGTTCAGTGAGGAAAGTCACCAAGTCGGTGTTAGACGACGGACGGTGGCTCCCTGACTTTGAGATCATTCCACCGTGTGTTACGCTTCACAAAAATGCATCCTTTTGGTTATTAGAGCTGTACGATTTAAAGCTAAACAAACCTTTGAACAGTGCAGGAGATGAAGAAGGTTTCAGGAAATAGGAACACTTGAGAAAGATTCCCTATTCTGCTCATTTTCAGGTTCATGTTTGTATTGTCTGCCTCTACTGTGACACATTTACATTAAGATCAGTAGTTGAGTACATGCGCCTAGCAACAAGAGATGGATTGTCAAAATCAGAAGTGGACGGTAAAAAAGGATCTTTAATGGTGACTTACTGTATGTAGTGTATTCCGAGCAACACGGCCACCAAGACTTCCGCTTCATTAACCTTGAAAGGAAGCATCTGAAAGATGTTTATGTACAGCTCGACCCCACATGAATCAGAGACCATACCTCCTTCACATGAAAGACACCCTGCTGTGAACCTCCATGTCCAACAGACAGAGCAAACCTCCTCTTTTGTCTCCGTGCTTCAGGAACTAAATGACGCGTTCACCTCTCCGAGCTGTCGAGAAGGTCAGAGAGTCTGACAGGCCTCCGTTAAAGCCCCTGTGTCAATGTTTAATTACACCACAATTACACGCATCAAGCCAAACAGCTCCATCAAGGACTGCTCCGTGATAATCAATGCTTTCAACCAGTCGTACGCTCGCTCTCTGCCAGCTCGGGGGTCGCTGCGCTATTAGCAGAAGAGATGATGATAACAGTGGGGGAGAAAAGCCTGGTGGAGTTTTAGAGGAGGGTAAAGAAGACAGGAGGAAGAGAAAATCCTCTGACACGTCCCTAAAGTGTCTCAGAGCGCCTCAGAGTTGGTAATTACCTGCATTTTCCATATTCATTTCTCTATTAATTCACCTTAATGCCAAAATACTACAGCCCTAATCTCGTGCAAATACCTACCTGTCATGGCGGTCTTGCCGGTGATAGTGACAGCGAGAGGAGGAGGTGGTAGGAGTAGAGGGGAAGGCAAGGGGAGTCAGAATCACAGCTGCCGTGTTGATTAAGGAAGGCGAGGCTCAGGAGGCGGGAGGCCACGTTGACGGCAATCCTCCCGCAGCTTCCTGTGAAATACTACGGTGGAAAACTGCCACCACTTGAGAAATAACTCACTGGGTCTTCAGCTTTGTGAGATGTGGAACATTCTTTTAGTTATTGATGACAACTTATGCTGAAAATAGTTTCTGTAAAGCAGATCAAAGGCTTCTCAATTGGATTCGCAAGCTGCATCCGTCAATGAAATTAAAATATATAAAGACAACCATTATAAAAAGATGCTGGATCCCATAAGGAACACATTTTAGGGAGTTATCTCACATTTATTATCAAAGAAGTAGAAGAAGATATACTTTATTTTGATACTTTTGATAGGATAGAGCATAATAATACTCGGGGAAACTGTGGATCTATTTAGACGTGTAGCTAGCCTAACCAGAGTGACCGCTTGCTTTTAAAACTGCTCATATTCAGAGTGAAATTCCCATTGAATTACGCCATTGAAGTTTGGAAATCATAAATGGCTTTACGCATGGAACCAACCAACCAAGTCGAGCTGAATCGCGACCTTTAGAAGTTTGAAACCAGATACATATTGTTATAGAGTGAAGGAACTACTTTCCCATAAACCATTGGGAATGAGTAGTACATTTCTTAACAGACACAGTGGGATGTTTTTGTAAAGAACCGCCATGTTTGTGAGGTTCAAACCAGACCTTGGCCAAATACAAAACCTGACCCTTACACGATCCAAACTTCCACTCAGTTTCAGCATTTGCTGGAGGGCCCGGCACATTAACGACTCTTCCCAACAACAACAGGGGTTAAGAAGTTATCCAGCCCTCCAACAGCGAGTCTGAATCGGTTCTAACTTAACCTGAACAGGTGCAACCCTCATGAAACACGCTGTGCACAAACAGTTAGCTACCATCCAACAACCTAGCTAGCTAATGTTAGCTATCTAGCTCACTATCACCAAATTCCTGGCTCTTGTAATTTAAATTGGAGTTATTATTTAACACCCGAAATTGTTAGCCTCGAAAGTCCGGACCTGTGTCCTCCGTTCAGGCAGTGAGAGGTGATGAGATACGGCAAAGTGTCATTGCTCTGTTTCATCCCACTGGTGTCAGGGGAGGTAAAGGAAGAGCATGCAGAGGTAAATCTTGCTTTGACCATCGGCACTGTGGAGGGATGGCATCTAATTACATTTATACCAGCTATAATAAACCTTAAGTGGTGTTTCTGCTATTTGAATTTCCCACTAAAACAACATTTACTTGTTTTGCAGTTTTGACCCATGAAACCATTCGGTCACTTAGTGCCATTTAGGAGTCTCCAAATGGCCCTTTAGGTGTCGGTCTGGACAAACCATCAGATAAGGCAATTCAAAAATGCTTATTTTAGTGCTTTCTTCACCAAACTTTGAATAATAATTGTCCACCCTTGTGGCTGTGGCTCCACAGGGGTTTGAGGGTCTCGACACAATAGGGGCTTTTCCGGGATTTGAACCGGCGACTTCTCTCATTTTGTTCCTGCTCAGAACCACAAAGAGTAACTCTTAAAAACAACCCGTTGGTATGATTAATTCCAAAGAAGGAAGAACTACTCAGATATTATATTGAGTAAAAGTAGAAGTACTCAGGTCTTGTACTAGAGTAAAAGTAGAAGTACTCAGATCTTGTACTTGAGTAAAGTAGAAGTACTCAGATCTTGAGTAAAGTAGAAGTACTCAGATCTTGTACTTGAGTAAAGTAGAAGTACTCAGATCTTGTACTTGAGTAAAGTAGAAGTACTCAGATCTTGAGTAAAGTAGAAGTACTCAGATCTTGTACTTGAGTAAAGTAGAAGTACTCAGATCTTGTACTTGAGTAAAGTAGAAGTACTCAGATCTTGTACTTGAGTAAAGTAGAAGTACTCAGATCTTGTACTTGAGTAAAGTAGAAGTACTCAGGTCTTATAGTTGAGTAAAGTAGAAGTACTCAGATCTTGTACTTGAGTAAAGTAGAAGTACTCAGATCTTGTACTTGAGTAAAGTAGAAGTACTCAGATCTTGTTCTTGAGTAAAGTAGAAGTACTCAGATCTTGTACTTGAGTAAAAGTAGAAGTACTCAGATCTTGTTCTTGAGTAAAGTAGAAGTACTCAGGTCTTGTACTTGAGTAAAGTAGAAGTACTTAGGTCTTGTACTTGAGTAAAGTAGAAGTACTCAGATCTTGTACTTGAGTAAAGTAGAAGTACTCAGATCTTGTACTTGAGTAAAGTAGAAGTACTCAGATCTTGTTCTTGAGTAAAGTAGAAGTACTCAGGTCTTGTACTTGAGTAAAGTAGAAGTACTCAGATCTTGTACTTGAGTAAAAGTAGAAGTACTCAGATCTTGTACTTGAGTAAAGTAGAAGTACTCAGATCTTGTACTTGAGTAAAGTAGAAGTACTCAGATCTTCTACTTGAGTAAAGTAGAAGTACTCAGGTCTTGTACTTGAGTAAAGTAGAAGTACTCAGATCTTGTACTTGAGTAAAGTAGAAGTACTCAGGTCTTGTACTTGAGTAAAGTAGAAGTACTCAGATCTTGTACTTGAGTAAAGTAGAAGTACTCAGGTCTTGTACTTGAGTAAAGTAGAAGTACTCAGATCTTGTACTTCAGTAAAGTAGAAGTACTCAGATCTTGTACTTGAGTAAAGTAGAAGTACTCAGATCTTGTACTTGAGTAAAGTAGAAGTACTCAGGTCTTGTACTTGAGTAAAGTAGAAGTACCAGAGTGTAGGAATACTCTGTCACAGTAAAAGTATTCTAAATGTTCCTCCAGTGAAAGTAGAAAGTACTCTCCTCTAAATGTACTTAAAGTAGCGACAGTAAAAGTAGTCATTGTCTGATTGGTCCATTTCAGAATAATATCTCTGATATGTTTTATAATGAGTGATCATTAAAGTGTTCTCAGAGCTGGTAAAGGTGCAGCTAGTTTGAATGGCTTTGTATACTGCAGGGTAGCTGCTGGATTTACTGCAGGTGAACTAAAGTCTGATTTAAGGGAGATTATATTTACCATCATTAATCCTAATCTGCCTAGCAACTAAAGGGATTAAATACATGTAGTGGAGTAGAACATTCTAAATTGTACTTAAGTATAATTCTTAAGAAAATGTATTAAAATGTTACTTTATAACACTCATTAATTCCTAGGTTTCAAGAATAGTTACCATTTATATTTTGCCACGTTCAAAGGGAGCGCTTGTTTACAGGTACGTTGTAAATGGTAAATGTGAGAAAGCTGCTTTTGTCTGCTGGAGAATAAAAACACTTTTTACTTGAAATTCAACAAAAATAAAATTGGTTTCTCTTCTTACAAACAAAGAATCAGTGTGTGTGTGTGTGTGTGTGTGTGTGTGTGTGTGTGTGTGTGTGTGTGTGTGTGTGTGTGTGTCCATGAACACATTTGTTTTAAAGCACAAAGCAGATGCTGTTGTCCGAGTTTTACAATCTGTTGATAAATCCTGTTTACCATCTATAAGAATTCTTGCGTTGTCCCTCCATATTTCTTTCTGGGAGCTGCAGCCTGAAGCCGAGCAGGAAGGGAAAGATAATCATTTGTTTTCCAGGTTGTTATGCCGTGTGTAAAAGCAACCTTCAGCCCTCTTTATAAAGCACACAGAGAGAGGAAATATGGAAGCATGAACCCCGGCAGCAGCAGCAGCAGCAGCATTAACGGGAGGTGAGACTTCCTGTTTGTGCTGCTTCTATCATGCGATTGATCGATCTGATTGATGAGCGTGGATGATCGTTGGCCCTCGTGTGATGAGGCCAAACCGCGGTCTGATTAACCAGCCGAATGGAGGACGGCCAATCCCGGCGCTTGCTCTCCAGTTGCAGTTAAAGGCCTCTTATAGATTTTTCCGGTGCGTCTTTACTCTTCAATCACTGAACTACTTCATCAAGAGGCATCAATCAGCGCACAGCAGAGCGCCGGGTAATTACAGGGGCCGCTTCCAGCCTCTGATTTCTCCCGGGGTGGTTGCGCTTCGCTCGCCAAACCCCGGGCCAGCGACGGTCTGATCCACTCCGAGCTGGCAGTGCACTTCAGCTGCTGCCAGGAGCCAAGGGGGTATTATTTTAATAGTGAAAATAGTGGTAAGAGTTCCAGATTCTGAGGGAAAGGTCAACGTCAAACTAAACTGCAGGTCAGAGGTCAGATACAATCTGCATCCATCCCTAGACTACTATTAAGCACAGATTTTTAAACTGTAAAGGAGGTCTTTGGGGGTCACCATACGATGTGCCTGCATTATTTGGGGTCTTCCACTCTTAACCTGCTCTCATTAAATGAAAATGAGGTTCTAACACCCTCCAGACTAGGTTAAAGAGGCCATATTATGCTCATGTTCAGGTGTATATCAGTATGTAGTGTCTCTACTGGGACATGTCTCCGTGCTTTAATGTTTAAAAAGCTCTTTATGTTTCTCATCCTGCCTGTGCTGCAGCACCTCTTTTCACCCTCTGTCTGAAACCAGAGCCCAGTGTGCTCTGATTGGTTAGCTGGCCAGCTCTGTTCTCCTGTAATGGCGCTTTATCCTGTAGCGTTGTCTTCTAGAAGTTGTCATAAACTGACTTTTTTTATCAAGTTTCTACCATAAAGTTGTTGGATCTTGGTGATTGTTTTAACTGTATGAAGGATTTGAGTCTGGATATGAATCAGAGAAACATTCTGAGCGTTAGCCTTTAGCTCGTAGCCAATTTCTACCCACCAAGCTGTTGTAAAGAAACACTGATTTATAACTCAGAGGTCTGGTTCTTAAACTATCAGAGAACTGGGCAGAGGTTACAGCAGCTGAATAAAGCAGTTTTACATTAAAAATAAGAGGGGAGGAGAAGGTTACAACCCCAACACTAGAGCAAACCTAACAGGGAGAAGCTGAAGACTACAACTCCCTCTTCTCGCTGCGTTACCGTCACACAAAACTTCAGCTTTTACTATTGTTATTGTTTAGAGATCCCTAGTAGCAGGAAATGTAATATTGTGCCTTTAAGAGTGATGAAAGCAATATATTCCAGGTCATCATTTATAAGACTGTGAGACTGTTGTATATATCATTATTAAACTGGTCAATAACTAAGCAGCACTCACTCCGTACTTCTAAATGGGAAGAGAGCGAGCAGTGTGTTGTTGTAATGGGGTCATGCTAGTCTCTGGAGAGGTCATCAGCACTCTGCGTGTGTGTGTGTGTGTGTGTGTGTGTGTGTGTGTGTGTGTGTGTGTGTGTGTGTGTGTGTGTTAAAACTCCGCTGACTCAGCAGGTCATGTGACTGTGTGGCCCAATCACAGAGCAGCCGACCAATCAAACGTCGTTTTCCCAGCCTGGAAGAAAGTAAAAAAAAAACAACAGAAAAGAAACACCCGCCAGAGAGGTTATTAATCTTTAAACAAAAAACCCCCGAAAAACTGGGTGACAGAGGGGATTCTGGGTAATGAGGGTGCAGTAGCCTACATTTAAATTAGCAGCAGCAACAAGCCTCAGGACCAGTTTGGATGTCCAGATGAAAAGATGGATCAAAAGGAGGGAAATTAGCCAGAAATCGTTTGAATCATTAACACACTTCCAGGTTTTATCACATGGGTTGATATAATCATTATCCTACTTATAATGCAAGGACTCACTAGCACATGTTATTCCTTTAATTGCATGCTCTACAGGCACAATGAACTGGTTAGGAAGCTGAGTTTTGTGACGTGATTCACCCTCAGTCCTGTGGAAACCAACATTACAGCCACAGAAAATCCATCCACACATCCTACCATTGAGATAACGTCAAAACTGTCATCAACGACCATTCACATATCCCTCCGACCGATCCCAAACTCTCACAGTTGGACCAGAAAGCTGGACAGACAACCTTTGAGACAACCCATCAACCCCAACATAACCAATAAACCAGATGATAAATGGTCAAATGGTAATTATCGACCGGCATTATTATCTACCAGAAGCAAACAAGCAAACCATCCAAATCTCAACATCAGAAACCAATAAAAGACAGCATTCAACCACAGACACAACTACATCTTAGAACTAGAATTCGATCCCTCCATCCAAAACAACTCCCGCCAATGTTCCCTAAAATCTGTAAACATCCCTCCACCTGGACCATAGCACTTCCTTATCTCTTTTCCAATTCCAAATGACTTCAACATCAATGACAACCACTACCCCTCAGGTCCACCATGGGTCTGAGGTTTGCACCTTCCGACATCAACGGCATGGACTCCACATTTACCATTAATCTACTTCTGTCATCTGGACGCCATCATCGGCATCTGGTTCCATGATGGTACACTCATCCCACAGGTTATCAGCCCCCCTAACATCCACCACCCACCCCTGAAAGTGCTCTGAAAGAAACACAGGGATTGTCTCAGCTGACCATTTACATGCACACAAACCTACATAACACACTATAGGAATACGAAAAGCCCATAAAGCGTACTTGGTCCCGTTTAAGTTTGCCTCCTTGTTGTTTTTGCATTTGGGTGTTGCTTCTTAGAACACGTCTTTACCCTAACAGCCATTTATACCGTAGAGCAGGAAGTGGACTGACCCGAGAACCTGACGGACACGCAATCACGTCTTTTCACGCACTCTTTCTGGGCTTTGTGCTTCAAACCAGAGTGCATTCAGATCATCCACACACACTCGTTGAGCACAGGTGTTTATAACCACTTTATTTCCACATGTTGGTATAAAACCACACACACACACACACACACACACACACACACACACACACACACACACACACACACACACACACACACACACACACACACACACACACACACACACACACACACACACACACACACACACACACACACACACACACACACACACACACACACACACACACACACACACACACACAGAGTCAGATGGTGACAGTAATGAGGGCCCCGGGCGGCGGTGCAGGTGATGTGGCGTCACATGCAGCCACAGAAACATGCATCGGATTAGATTCACCCCAACAGAGTCTCCTTCCACTTCAACCAGCCACTTATTCCCGTTTCGTAAGACGAGCAGAGAGGATGACACTTCAGAGAGAGCGAGCGTCTCCCCTCCTCTCACTCCCTTCTCCTCTCTCTTTCTTTCATGCACAAAGAAACGGAGAGGAGAGATCTTCCTCTTTTAACTTATTCTGATGGCGTATCTTCTTCCCATCAGTCACGCATGGCTGCTAATCCTTTGCTATGCTTCCCTGGGAAATAAAAAAAAAGGAAAACCGGGGGATGGAGGAAGGCAGGGAGTGGGGGGGAGAGAGTCAAAACGATGTGACGGAGTGTATTTGCATTTAGGGGGAAAGTTATAGAACTAGGGATGAATCCTCGATGGGAGAAGCCATTATCAGTCACAGGTTATTCAGAGAGAATGAAAGAGATGGCAAAGAGAAAAATGTACCTGCTGCTCTCAGGCTGCGTTAGGCTCAAAAGGTGAACAGTCATCTGTGCCCATTAGAGAGGCGAGAGCCGTGCTTTTCTACCTTCCTTTTCATTCTTTAGGATGACAGACGCAGTCTCAGATCAGAGCCTGTCAGGAGGTGGCGGCGCGATGGGGATGACGATCAGAATAAGTGGTGGCGGCGCTTTGGAGAGCAGGTCAGACGGCTTTTTAAAATTTAAACCTCCGAGCGCAGGCTGCCAATCGTCTGACAGTCTGATTGTCTTAAGAATAATCTCTTCCACACTGCTGCATAATGACCGCCGTCACTGCTACGCTTCCTCCGCCCAGAGCTCGGTACGCACTTAAGAATTTACATCCTGACGTCTTCATTTATTCCTATTTAGTGTCACATGTCTAAGATTTATTCTCTGAGAGTATAACACGTCTACAACTGGTCCAGATTATTGTTTTGTCCCTCAACAGGAAATCTGCTCTCAGCTAAAAGCCATGAAAACAAAAAGAGTCCTGACAAATATCACAACAGATTCAGTTATTGGTCGTATTTGAATTATCTTTCTTGTTTGTGGAGCACCAGTCATGTAAATAGATCCCGCAGTGTGGTTTACAAACTGGTTTAACTCTGTGAAACAAGTTACATCTGCTCATTTTCCGCTTCAGATCAGTATGTAGTGTCTCTCCTGGGACATGTCTCCATGCTTTAATGTTGAACCTCTTTTCACCCTCTGTCTAAAACCAGGCTGTGTTGTGATTGGTCAACCCCTCAGAGATGTCCCGCCCCTTAGCCTATCAAGTAGTTTTTATCCCTAAGTGAACAAAGGAGTCCAATGGAGGCGTTTCAGGCAGATGTTTGGGAGAAAAACTGGAGGGAACCCATTGATTTTTCGACTTTGCTTACCATTTACATGCACTAAAACCTATATAACACACTACAGGGAAAGGCAAGACATAAAGCATAATAGGACCTCTTTAAAGAACACTTCTACTCATGAAGTATTTTTTTGTCCACTCAGTTTCTCTTAAAACATAGTAAAGAAGTAAAGTGTCAGATAAGAAAACAACCCCCCTGTCAGAAACCAGGGGCCAGTCTGCTCTGATTGGTCAACCAGCTTAGAGATGTCCCACCCCTTAGCCTATAAAGTACAATGCGTTGGAGCGCTAGCCAATAGAAACGCGAGTGTTTCATAGTGATGTCATTATGTTCCTGAAGTAAACAAAGGAGTCCAATGGAGGCGTTTCAGGCAGAGTCTGGAGAAAAAATCCCTCTGGAGGGCATGCAAGGATTTTAGCCTTTGCAGACCGTTAACATGCACTAAAACCTATAGAACACACAATATAAAAAGTGTATGTTAGAAATGTGGCTTAAAACTGGATAAAAAGTCCATTTATGGCAACTTCTGGAAGTCAACGGTACGGAATACTGTGCCATTACAGTGGAACAGAGCCGTCCAGCTAACCAATCAGAGCAGACTGGGCTCTGGTTTCAGACAGAGGGGGAAAGAGCTGCTGCAGCACAGGCAGTATGAGGGAAATAAAGAGCTTTCTGAACATTAAAGCTCAGTTAAATACTGATAGAAAGCTGAACATTGGACTAGAATAGACAGACCCAGTGTCAGAATCTTTGGTTTGAGACGTAAAAAGTAGAAATTATAATTCAGTGTGAGTGTGCTAATGCTCTCTAATGGATCAGGACGGGTCTCTCTACCTGACAGCGTTCCTCTCTGGTTAAAATGTTGGCAGCCTTTCTCACAAATTGAAATAATAAAACAGAATGAACTCCCCGAAACCTCTCCACCTTTAATTTAAGCCCCGAACAGGACTGAGGCTTGTTTTTGGTGACGCAGGACGGCAATTAAACCCTATTCCGTCTCCTCGGTGGCAGCGGGACAAATGGATTTCAGTACAGTTCATGAATCCATAGATGATGAAATTGCCAATAATTGCTTCAGCGGTTGCAGAAATATTCCTCTCCGTCTTCAGCTCAGAGACAATGTTACTCTCTCTCTCTCTCTTTTTTTTCTGTATTCCCTCTCAAATGAAAACGGCTGCAGATTGTTTCCCTAACGAGGCCGGGCGAGACGAGACATCTGCGTCCGTCTGATGTTCTCTTTCGCCGGTTGCCTTGGAAACCGCGATGATAAGCCCCGCTTCCTCTTGACCACCGAGCCACTTAGGCGCACCTCCATCATTATCCCAAGGTGCTTTTCAATGAGCAGCGTATTGTGGAGGCACGGCGGCTCACCGTCTCCATCCACTGCTTCTCTCCTTTTCTGCATGTGGCTGCCGCTGCTGTGTGGTGTAAGAATGAATGGAAATCAATGAGGCCGACCCTGGAGCTCTGAATAAAAAGTGGTGTTTCGATACAACTGCTTTTCTCATGATTTCAAAGCATCTGATGCTGCCTCACCTTCACCATCATCATGTGTAATGAGTCACGTGTTGAATTGTGCTGATTGTGGGGGTTGACATGGGCCATTTACCTCATGGTACGTGACCTGAGGGGCGTTGGTCTTCTGCTTTTAACTGTGATTGCTTCGTGACGGCTTCATTGACTTCCATCCACTCTACCTGAGACCCACACTGAAGCCCTTGACATCTAGTAGTGTTACAGTAAAGTGGTTCAGCCGTAAATTCACCATACTTCTTATGATTTCTTGAATTAAAAGCTGAGTCATTTTAGTTAGACAAGTAAAAACATGATCAATTATGCAGATTAGAGAAAACGGCGGCTGATGTGCATTTCAGTTTGTGGTACCTTCCCTAAAATGGGATTAGTTATAGTGAATGGAAGTCAATGGAGCCAACACTAAAAATACTAATTTTGGTTAAATGGTAAAAACATGTTGAAACATACAATTGGGGAAAGAAATGGGGGTTGATGAGTCATTCAGCTTATGATACGTCCCGTAAAAGGGATGTTTTACTTCCTCTTTTATGGGTAGCTGCTTTATAATGGTCAGAGTTAAAGTTAATGGAAGTCAATGGAGCCAACACTGAAAATGAGTCATTTTGGTTGGATTGGTAAAAACATGTTAAATTGGGTTTATATGTGCCATTATGCTTATGGTACGTGTCCACAGGGGCCTTTTTCTTTTGAATGGAAGTCAATGGTGCCGAACCCTGATTATCTGAATATCAAGTAGTGTTATGAAACTGATTCTACATGTTTCAAAGCATCTCTGCTGCAAAGAATACACCGTTGTTCTTATACGTGTACCATCTTGTATTAAAAGCTGAGTCTCTTGAGTTAGGGAAGTAATTACAATGGTCTCACGTAAATTGAATGGAAGTCAATGGAGCCAACACTAACACTCGTATAGTGTATTAAAAAGCAGATTTATTTTGGATAGATTTGTAAAAAGATGTTGAGGCATAAAATTGGGGAAATAAATTGGGGTTTATATGTGCCATTATGCTTATGGTACGTGTCCACAGGGGCCTTTTCCTTTTGAATGGAAGTCAATGATGCCGAACCCTGATTATCTGAATATCAAGTAGTGTTATGAAACTGATTCTACATGTTTCAAAGCATCCCTGCTGCAAAGAATACACCGTCATTCTTATACTGAGTCTCTTGAGTTAGGGAAGTAATTACAATGATCTCACGTAAATTGAATGGAAGTCAATGGAGCCAACACTAACCCTCGTATAGTGTATTAAAAAGCAGATTTATTTTGGATAGATTTGTAAAAAGATGTTGAGGCATAAAACATTGGCGAAAGACATGGGCGTTTAAATGTGTCAATAAGCTTCTGGTACGTTTGTTTCCACATGGAGGATTTTCTTTTGAATGGAGGTCAATGAGGCTGACCCTGAAGCTCTGAATAGCACGTACTGTTATGATATCACTGCCTTACACACGATTTCAAAGCGCCTGATGCTGCAACACACTCACCTATGTATACATCATCTTGTGTTAGGAGACTTGTTGCAAGAAATGGAGGTTGACATGTGCCATGCAGCTTATAGCACGATCCCAAAGGGGTGGTTTTCCTTCTGCTTTTGAGATGGTGTCAATGAAAGGGAATGGAAGTCAATGGAGCTGACACTGAAGCTCTGAATAACAAGTAGTGTTACGATACCACTGTCACGCTTCATTTCGAGGGTTTGAAAGTATATGCTGCTGCAACATCATCACTTTATGTCTCGTTCTTTTTGTCAAATTACTCAATATTTTATCATGAGGTGAAGTCTAGCCTCAAAATGTACTCAAAGTAGCGACAGTAGCCCCAGCCGTGGCGCAACTGGCTGGGGCACCTGCACCGTATGCTGGCGACCCGGGTTCGATTCCCGACCCGTGGTCTTTTCCGGACCCCCCGCCAACTCTCTCTCCCACTTTCCTGTCACTCTTCACTGTCCTATCCGATTAAAGGCAAAAAAAAGCCCCCAAAATATATATATAACAAAAGTAGCGACAGTAAAAGTAGTCATTGTCTGATTGGTCCATTTCAGAATAATATCTCTGATATGTTTTATAATGATTGATCATTAAAGTGTTCTCAGAGCTGGTAAAGGTGCAGCTAGTTTAATGGCTTTGTATACTGCAGGGTAGCTGCTGGATTTACTGCAGGTGAACTGACAGTCTGATTTAAGGGGGATTATATTTACCATCATTAATCCTAATCTGCCTAGCAACTAAACAAATGTAGTGGAGTCAAAGTACAGCATTTACCTCTGAACTGTGGAGTAGAAGTAAACAGTAGCATAAAAAGGAAATACTCAAATAAAGTACAAGTACCTCAAAATTGTGGTTAAGTACGTGGTTAAATATAAGAGTTACTTGCCACCTCTGCATTCAGATCATGGTACGTTCCCAAAAGGGAGTTTTTTTCTGATGCTTTTACCAATGGCTGCTAATAAAGGTACATCTTATCTCTTATCTTATCTTACTGGAACAATATCATGGACTAACAATTTACTTTTGCTGGATATTTAATACAACATTACATATTTTCCAATTAATGGTAGAAATAAGTAGCTATTGTGTGTTTTCTCTCAGAGACACAGTGAATGTTTCCCAGAGCTGAGCTTCATTTTCCTTTTTGTTTATAACTCCAGCGAGCCACACACCTTCACACTTTAACCAGCAGATCATAAATCATTTATCCTTGTTTTCCACAGTTTTACATTAATATTTGATTACTATCATAAAGACACACACTTTAATATGAGTTTATTTGTATTCATAGCCTTCATTACACACACACACACACACACACACACACACAGTTAACAAACCAATTTCCCCTCTGGGTTCAATAAAAACAAAGAACTGCCAGAAACAGGTGAAAACAAAAACACAGATTCAGATTCTCTGGGATTTTCTCAAATGCTTTCATTGCCAAATTCACATGAAGAAGAGTACACCTGAATTTGATAACATCCTCAAAATGCTGAAGGAAAGGAGCTTCAATGCTTCCTTTTCTTATCTCCTTTAGCACAGGGTACACTTGCGCATCCTTCAGCAATGAAAAGGAGATTATGTCGTCCAACAATTCCTAACAATAGCTATCAGATTTTGTGTGTGTGTCTTTTTAGTCCATAGTAAGCTACAGCTAACATTTGCTAGCTATACTAATGTTTGCATTTAGCTTAAAGGATAATTGAATCTGTGAAAGTCAGCACAGAAAATGTAATTTGAGATGTCCTGATATGTTTGCTCCATAATACCTAACAGTGGGGGAGTCAGTTCTTAATCTTTCATTACCCAACACTTTATTTCTCTTACAATCAAGTTAGCTTCAGCTAGTAAGTTAGAGCTAATATATGCTAGCTAATGCTAATGTTTGCATTGAGCTTAAAGGACAGTTGAAGCTGTGAAAGTCAGCAAAGAAATTTCAGTTTAAGACATCCTTATATTTTTGATTCAATATCCCCGCCAATTGTGGAGTCAGTTCTTCATTTTTCATTACCCACCACTTTATTTCCTGTCTTACTTTGAGCACTACGTCTGCACGAAGCCAGACATTCATTTTATCTTTTTCCTGTTTCATTAGGAAGGAGACATTTGTACATCCGAGGGAAAAAACAAAATGCATTTACAAAACATTTTGATGTCGCTCTAAAACTTGAATTAGTCCTTCACAAAAGATAACCCCCACCCACACACACACACACACACTGACCCTGAGCGCTCTTGTTTCCTATTATTTTTAATTGACTTCGTCTCCCTTCATGTGTCGCCCCCCACCCCTCTTCTGACAGCGACATGTGCATGGCAGGAAGTTGGGTGAGGAGTCGGTGGTTTAGGAAGAGGATGAAGGTGACTCGTCAGGCTGAGCGGCCGACAGGACACCTGACCCCCCCCCCCCACATCTACATGACAGGAGGACGGCTGAGTGTCAGACTAACTGCTCCACCTGTCATGTCTGTCACGCCCGGCGATACAGGAAGTCATGTTTTCTGAGCGGGGCAGTTGAAGCATTAATTTTTTTTTATCTGCGGGAAGAGAGGAAGTGAAGGACATCCTGTTTCATCCAGGATTCAACTTTTCCTCTCCCATCGCACGTACAGAGAGATGAATAAATAAAGGGAACAATGTCCAACACATCCGAAAAGCAGGAAGTGTCCCACCAAAACAAAAACAACTAGTATTCCTCGATGTCAACTGGGAAGGATAAGGAAGACAATAAAAAATGTCCTAACAATAGAGGACCAAGAGAATGGAGCAACGTAACGACGGCGGCTTAATGACAGACGGTGTTCCTTCTGAAAATACCTACACTCACCAACCTAAGCTTGTCCCTCCTCCGAGTAAAACCACATCATCGATGCTACTAGCTTAACAGGAATTAGCCTTATCAATACTGACTGTTGATCATTATGCTGACGAGCGTTGTTATAGACAATGGTTTCCGGGTCATAGCTAATCCAGTGGTTGTCCTTAGGGATGGCGAGGGGTAGTATGCGCTCATAGTAACAACCCTAGAGCTCCTTCTTAAAGTAACTATGGTTAAATGTTGAAGGCCTTTTCCTCAGAATCGTTTCTTGGTTGTGAAATATTTTTTGTGGAGAAGCAAAATCAAAAACGTATTAATTGGAAGGTAAGAATCTCCTTTTTCCAACAGTGTATCAAACTCAAAATGTTTCTCAGGGTTGTTGTGATTTTTGATAGAGCCGGTCACAATTATCAACCCAACTCCGGTTCAAACCTCATTTTAAGACTGAAAAACCACCTGTTTTAACAACACCTTGGCCATTACACCTACTGTATTTCATTCGGTGTTGATACCCAGTCCCGTTTCTAGAGCTGAGCAGTTGAAGCATTTTATACTTTCTTAAATCTGTGGTAAAAGAGGAAGTGAGGGACGTCCAGGATTCATTGTTTCTTCTTCCTCTTCCAGCAGCTCGCCGTCACCCCCTGCCAGGTTCTCTGCACCTCGTAAAGCTTTTATAGGCACAAGATGAGTTTTGACGGATAGCAATAACCCCAAAAGCGTACTCCATCTTATTATTTATGTTGCTTAACATCATTCACACTCATTAATATCTCACATGACCATCACTGTCACAGTTAATGAGTTCCTCCTCTCCAATGTTCTGGACAATTCTACCTTCATTTATCTCTGCAGTCAGACAGCTTTGGGGCCTCCATCAGAGCAGGTATTCAGTGGAGAATGTCTCATAAACACATCAAATCTTAACTGGGGGGGTTCAGCAACTACTCATTAACCTGCGAGGGCGCCCCAGGGCAAAAACGGTATGTGTATGTATATACATACCGTTAATGACAATATATACCTGGCTGCTATATTTCTTACAGGTTGTGTATTTTCTGAATTGTCTTTTTTGATTTCCTATTTTATATATTTAATGCATGCTTTTTCTTAAGCTGTCTTTGGGTCTGTTGTTGCTGTAGCAAATGTGAAGTTCCCCTCTGTGGGACAAATAAAGGTATTCTGAGTCCTCCTACTGTCTGCATTGTGTAGCGTTTGATGCCTGTAAGAACTCAACAGATACGGTGCTTTTAAAAGCCTGGTCTGGTTGAATTTTGTCCCAATTGTTGAGGGTTTGTACTTAATGTACTTGTATGAACTAGAGTTGTGTATGTTAAAGTGCTTTTAATGGCTGCACACACCTGAAAAGCACCCCAAATATTGTAGAGTGGAAAAGAAAAGCAATGACACAAGCAGAAATGTCCAACTTGCAATACAATGACATTCTGTTGCTAATGTTCGATGCTAAAATCCCAAATTTGATGCTGAGCAATAGGTCGATCAATTAACAACCAGAGGCCTGAACCAGAACAAGAGTATTTCCAGATATCTCCTGCTGCATTTGAGGAACTGTACACACTGTAGACCTTTTATCCTTTAGATATTCTCATGAGCCCATAAGAGAAATCAGCGGATTGTAGCCACAAACACCCCTACAACCCAAGGTATAATATATAAATATAAATAAATGTGCAACTAGTAAGATTTCTACACAGTAACTGCCACACAATGACCCTGAAGGTTGAGATGGTTCCCTGTTTTGTAATCCAGCATCAGTGTATTTACCATATGGTGGTTGTTTGTGTTGGATTCTTCACCTCCATAGTTTCTGATGTTGTCACAATAAATCTGCATTGAATTCTTAATTGTTAGGTTGCTGTTTTGGCTCGACTTTATACAATGTGTAGAGGCCTGCAGATTAAAGCTTTGGTTCTCAGTTTGGTTGAGTCCATCATGTTGCGTAATGACAGTACATTTGATCGGAGACTTCCCTGTTAAGGACTGAATGAACACCAACGCGAAACCACCTGTAAACCAATGAACCGGAAAGAATGAAAACCCTTCATTTGAATCAGGAAAACAGGACGGCTTCAATAAACTCATTCATCGTCTGTTCATCAATTCACATGATAGGATGTTTCATGTGTTATGAGTCCCTCTCCAGATCCAGGTGATACTCTTCAGTGTTGATACAATGCTGTGATTTGCATTCCTTCATTTGTTCTGAGTTAAACCGAGAATTTCTCCCCAGCAGCTCTTCAGAGAAATGTTTTATATATTTTGGCTTTCAGCTATTCAGAGCGAGTTCTCCTTCCTTTATTATGCGTAATGGGGTTTTAATGACGCTGTTGGTGAGGTTTGAGGAGAGCAGAATTAAGTGCACACCTGAGGTGTATTGAGTGCTGGTTTACATAATGTATACCAGGGAGGCTAAAACTTCTTAATGAAGAAACATTTGTTCATATTGGTGGCATTGTTAGAGCTGCTGTTAGAAAGTGAATCTGTTCTATATTTGTGAAACGTTAGCGGCAAACTGAAGGAGTTAACGTTCACAAGACCCTTGATTGATTTCTACCCCTGCAGGGAAAATAAATCAGTAGAAAGGAAACATTTTTCTTGAAACTTGATTTCCATCTTATCTCATTTGGCATATTGTAATATTGTTGTAACAATAAAGCCATGAAGTGGTAAAGAGAGCAGCCATTCATTGCATCTACTAAAGGGTTTTGAGATGCACACGCAAGAGCGTTTCTTTACTTCTGTTGCATAGTGACATCACCATGTAACACTTGCACTTTTATTGGCTAGCTCTCAAACGCATTGTATGTGATAGTTTAAGGGGCGAGACATCTCTAAACAGTTGACCAACCACAACAGAGCTGGTTCAGCCAACCAATCAGAGCAGACTGGACTCTGGTTTCATACAGAGGGTGAAAAGAGGTGCTGTAGCACAGGCAGCATGAGAAAAATAAAGTAGAGACTACATACTGATATACACCTGAACATCAGCAGGAGAGGACTCTTTAAAGTAGAGACACTACATACTGATATACACCTGAACATCAGCAGGAGAGGACTCTTTAAAGTAGAGACACTACATACTGATATACACCTGAACATCAGCAGGAGAGGACTCTTTAAAGTAGAGACACTACATACTGATATACACCTGAACATCAGCAGGAGAGGACTCTTTAAAGTAGAGACACTACATACTGATATACACCTGAACATCAGCAGGAGAGGACTCTTTAAAGTAGAGACACTACATACTGATATACACCTGAACATCAGCAGGAGAGGACTCTTTAAAGTAGAGACACTACATACTGATATACACCTGAACATCAGCAGGAGAGGACTCTTTAAAGTAGAGACTCTACATACTGATATACACCTGAACATCAGCAGGAGAGGACTCTTTAAAGTAGAGACTCTACATACTGATATACACCTGAGCATCAGCAGGAGAGGACTCTTTAAAGTAGAGACTCTACATACTGATATACACCTGAACATCAGCAGGAGAGGACTCTTTAAAGTAGAGACTCTACATACTGATATACACCTGAACATCAGCAGGAGAGGACTCTTTAAAGTAGAGACTCTACATACTGATATACACCTGAGCATCAGCAGGAGAGGACTCTTTAAAGTAGAGACTCTACATACTGATATACACCTGAACATCAGCAGGAGAGGACTCTTTAAAGTAGAGACTCTACATACTGATATACACCTGAGCATCAGCAGGAGAGGACTCTTTAAAGTAGAGACTCTACATACTGATATACACCTGAACATCAGCAGGAGAGGACTCTTTAAAGTAGAGACTCTACATACTGATATACACCTGAACATCAGCAGGAGAGGACTCTTTAAAGTAGAGACACTACATACTGATATACACCTGAACATCAGCAGGAGAGGACTCTTTAAAGTAGAGACACTACATACTGATATACACCTGAACATCAGCAGGAGAGGACTCTTTAAAGTAGAGACACTACATACTGATACACACCTGAACATCAGCAGGAGAGGACTCTTTAAAGTAGAGACACTACATACTGATATACACCTGAACATCAGCAGGAGAGGACTCTTTAAAGTAGAGACACTACATACTGATATACACCTGAACATCAGCAGGAGAGGACTCTTTAAAGTAGAGACTCTACATAATGATATACACCTGAACATCAGCAGGAGAGGACTCTTTAAAGTAGAGACTCTACATACTGATATACACCTGAACATCAGCAGGAGAGGACTCTTTAAAGTAGAGACTCTACATACTGATATACACCTGAACATCAGCAGGAGAGGACTCTTTAAAGTAGAGACACTACATACTGATATACACCTGAACATCAGCAGGAGAGGACTCTTTAAAGTAGAGACACTACATACTGATATACACCTGAACATCAGCAGGAGAGGACTCTTTAAAGTAGAGACTCTACTGATACACACCTGTAAGTTAGCATAAAATGACCCCTTTAAAGAACTCCAGGTGTGTTACACTGTCACTCAGGATGCTCTTTTGTGAATACTCTAAAGCAACATTTTGCCAATTAAAACATTAAATAGAAAACCTAATTTGAACTTAAAGTTTTGAATGAAAAAGAAGACTAGAGTGTATTTGTTAGTGTATTGAAGGCCACAGTTTTCCTTTAGAAAGAACTGTCAGGGTTGGGGAAGCAGGACCCAAGTGCAGTAACAAAGTGAGGCAGGTAGGGGTCCAAACAAAAGGCGAGCTTTATTCAAAAAGCTGTTAACAAAAACACTCAGCAAGGGGAACACAGGACATGAAAAACACTTACCCTAAGATAAGAAGGACAGACAGGAACAGGCAGGTGAAATGGACTAGATCAGGTGAGAAATGACGACGACCGAACAACAGACAAAAGGGAAACAGAGACTAAATACACATGGGTAATCACAAGACATGACACAGCTGGAAGGGGGAGGAGAAACACAGGGGCAACAGGTGAACACAATGACACAATCAGGCACAGGAGGGAAACGCAGACAGGAAGGGAAGCTAAACATGAAACAAGAGGGGGAAACATTTCAAAACAAAGCACAAAACAAGGACATGACAGAAACCCAATAACAGACAACAAGAAATGTTTTAAAACTGTGCTTCTACTGATCCTACTTCATGAAATGGATTGAACTCATGGTCACAGATTCATTTCTAAATCAATCTAAAATGGACCTCGACTAACCCTTCACTCGGCTCAAGTCTTTATTCCCGTTTTTAAGAGTAAATGTGAAGGAAGGAAACTTTGGGATTTTAGCCTTTGCAGCCCTTTCACATGCATAAAGAACGTGTATAACACACTACAGGAAAGGGAGAACTCAGATCCCATAATAGGGCCCCTTTAATTGAAATAGAAAGGAGTACTCATAAATCCTTTTCTTTTGTTCTGAAATTGAATTTTGATTGTATTTTCCACTAAGTTCTTACACACTAACTTCCAATTGAGTCCACTGTCAACGCAACCTAATAAAGTTTGTTTTATGGAGCTATAAGTGTATATAAATCAGGACACAGTGCATAAATAATGTGCTGAAATGTAGATTTTTTGGCAGTGCGAGGCTTGTTTTTCACTGAGTAAAAACTCCACTTTTTGGAAGGACGTTTGTGTTTGGGAAAATCTCAGCGTGATTGATGAAACATCAAGGGGATGAATCCGTCACCGTTATCATTACCAACGCATCAGCTCGACTTTGAACACAACACGGCGCAACCTGCCAAGGAGAAATGCTAATTATACTAATTACAAAACATAGATGTTATCCTCCGTGTGATGTGAACCACAAATGGAAGTGGATTGAGGTGCCATTTCGGCATCGATAATTGCATGTTACCATTTTACTGCGGATGAGTGCATTAGATGGAGAACTCTTTGAAGCTGTTTTGCTGCACAGAGGTGTCTTCCATAAAACCCATTACCTTCTGAGTGATAGTGGAACGAGAGCGGCCGCTAAAATCAGCCGCCGCTTTCTCGTGTTGACCCTGAATGAAGCCTGAGAGCACGCAGGGTTTTCAGATGAGGGGGCTGTCGCTGAGCAGTAATTACAGGACAACCTTTAAATAACTGCAGCCTATACTATAGCTGCCATTTGATAATGTGTCAGTGCTGGTATGTCAGGCTGAATACGGTCACGAGTTTGTGAGGCTGGAACCGAGCGAGAGCAATTCATCACAGGAAAAATACACCATTAGGGCCCGAGAGTGGACATTATATGTCTGCCGTTAGCTGGAAACTATTCTTGTCCAAATTCGGTGATTTTCACCATTTGGGATCATCTGGAGATTGTTTTAACCATCACTCCTATGAGGTTGTCAGTGTCTGTCAAAGAGTGAAGCAGGGAAGACGTATTTTTGAAGGACAAACGAAGCAATCATCGCAATGTCTCCACCTGCAAAAATACTTTTTGGACTATCGCAAAATAATCAAGGCCTACAAAAAACATCATCACTCTATTGAGTCTCTATTGAAAGGAGTGCTCCAGGGTCAGAGTATTGTACTTCTAGAAAGCTGAAGGACTTACAAGAGACAGATCTTAAAGGGGCCATATTACGCTTTTGGGGGTTTTCCCTTTCCTGTAGTGTGTTATTTATGTGTGTGTGCATGTAATAGGCCTAGGTCTGCAAAAGCTAAAATCCCAAAGTTCACACAAACGCTGCTGAAGGTCACACAAACGCTGCTGAAGGTCACACAAACGCTGCTGAAGGTTAACCCGATGTCTCTGTGTCACTTTGAAATGATTACTGATAATCCATCATTATTTATTTTTAACAAACAGCGATACCATTTTTTCACAGTTTTCTTTAGGGGCGGGACATTTGACAAATCTGTAAGCGGTTGACCAATCACAACAGAGTCGCCAGCTAACCAATCAAAGCAGAGTGCGCTTTTGCAAAGGTGGGGGCATTGAGCTCTTCAGAGCGTTTTCAGATGGAGTGAAAAGTGATCATTTATGCACAGACAGTGTGAGGAAAATAAAGTGCTTTTTCAACATTAAAGCATGACAACATGTCCTAGTGGAGATACACATTACATATATGGACCTGAAAAGTACCATGATAGAGCCCCTTTAAAATGAATGGTCAATTGCTGTCATTGAGGCTGGGACAACACCTCATATTCATAATGTGGTTTTCCCAGTGTTCAAAGACGCTTTAGAAGGATGTCCTGAATATTTGGCCTTCATAATATTATCTTTTCAGAAATCATGATTCATATCTCCTATAAATAACTTTTCTTTGTATGCTTCCGTTATTTCTGTCTTTGACCTTTTTCTCTGGGCTGATTCACCTCCATGTCCGCTGTCTGAGGAACCAAGATGAGATCTAATGCTAAATGTCATCAAAATGTCATGCTCCAGGATTAGCCACATTATTCTTTCATCAATGCTTTTTTTGTATTTGATCACAAGGGCATGATGATGTATTTGTTGCACATAATGAAATGTTGATAATCTGTCCATTAGTTGGATAAGACTATAATGACTGTGTGCCGTTTTCTCGCATGAAGTGCCATTTTAAAATGTCACAATAGCTCCTTAAAGGGAATAGAGATGCTTGATTTATTCGACCATTATAAAAATAACTTAATTAATATAAAATACAAACATAAAAGATGACTCCCAGTGTTCCTTATATGTTAAAGAGGCCCACGTATACTCATCTCCAGGTTCATATTTGTATGTTGTGTCTCTCCTGGGACATGTCTCCATGCTTTAATGTTGAAAAAGCTCTTTATTTTTCTCATACTGCCTGTGCTGCAGCACCTCTCTTCACCCTCTGTCTGAAACCAGAGCCCAGTCTGCTCTGATAAGTTAGCTGGGTTGTGATTGGTCAACCGCTTAGAGAAGTCCCGCCCCTTAGCCTGTCATGTACAATGTGTGGAACACTAGCCAATAAGAGTGTGAGTGTTGGATAGTGATGTCACTATGTTCAGAAAGTAAACAAAAGGATTCCAATGGACCCTCTGGAGGAAACACAGGGATTTTAGCCTTTGCAGTCCATTTACATGCACTAAAACCTACACTACAGGAAAGGGAAAACCCCCAAAAGCATAATAGGGCCTCTTTAACTTTTCACAGCTTCACTTCGCTGTGTTGTGATTGGTCAACCGCTCAGAGATGTCCCGCCCCTTAGCCTATCAAGTAGCTTTTATCCCTAAGTGAACAAAGGAGTCCAATGGAGGCGTTTCAGGCAGATGTTTGGGAGAAAAACTGGAGGGAACCCATGGATTTTTCGACTTTGCTTACCATTTACATGCACTAAAACCTATATAACACACTACAGGGAAAGGCAAGACATAAAGCATAATAGGACCTCTTTAAAGAACACTTCTACTCATGAAGTATTTTTTGTCCACTCAGTTTCTCTTAAAACATAGTAAAGAAATAAAGTGTCAGATAAGAAAACTACTGACAGATATTTCCATGGTAACAGAAACATTAACAAAGGCCTTTCTTTAATCTGCCGCTGCACGAGGCCAGAGTTTAGTTCCCGACTCTCCTCGCTCTGTGTCTGGTTAACAGTTTCTCTCAGACAGGTGGAGAGGATTCCTGCTGATAGCGGGTGCCGCTGTCCTCTCCTCTCCGTTAAGTGCCTCCTCTTCTGCTCTTCCATTTTCATATTTCCACGCGTGGCTGCCTTGACATTTAGTACCGAGAAATTGACTGTTTTCAGGGACTCTCGGGGGAGCGCTGTATTACTTTGTCCTGTCAGAAAAAGATGTCATGGAAGGAAGGTGATGTCAGTTCCGCCGGGTTGTTTATTGAATTTACGGCGCCATTATTTCGCCACTCAGCATGATTGTATTCATATTATACCCCATCCCGCCAAGGTCGCCGGCGCACCACTCGCCTGGCGACCTTGTGCTCGGGGCCCCCCTGGGGGATCTGGGTTTAACCGGAGAGACGGGGACCCTTCAGCTTTGATGGACAGTCGTATAAAGCCGCGAGCTCAATGACACACCAATCAGCCGTGTCACAGCCGGAGGAGGAGGTGTGTGTTAGACCGCCGGCTCGACACAGACTGACTTATGCCCTCACGCAGGGGCCAGAGCTGAGGTCACACGGCTGAGAATTGGGAAATCGATCAGCGGCGAGGATGACAACGGGCGTGTGTTGTCGTTGTATGAACACCAATCAGAGTAGAAAGGTGGGGGGGATGGGGGTCATGGTTCCTGTTTTATCCTGCTGTCAAAGTCCTGGGTTTGATCGTCTCCTGAACTGGATGTGTACCCGGACTGAGCATCCTTTTGGGAAATGTTGATACCAGTACCATTAAAAGGGATACAGATACCAATAGAGTTCTTCACTTAATTCACGTTGACCCCTTGAACCATTGCTGCCATTTTAATTACGTGAATTGGAGCTTTCAGTTGTGTAAACTGCCACCAAATGTTCATCCAAACCAAATGACTTTTACTGCAAACTTCCACGCTCGACTTCAACACACCACAGGCAGTTTGGGTCGTTGCTGCTGTGGTGGGTCAATAATCCATACAAATGGTCCTTTATTCCAGATCAGGGTACAAAACAGATGGGTAGCATGTATTGTTTGACTGAAAAGGTGCCCATAGTACTTGGTACTGATTTATTTTGGGATACGATACACCAGCTCTAGTAACAGGATTACATAATAATGTAGATTCCATAATTTCCATTTATGTCCGGACCTCAGCGTCAGTTTGGTTTATGTATGGATCAACAAAGTTCTGCACTTTCATTTATATTTACTACAAGATTTAGCATATCATTTGTTAATTGAGCTCATATAATGCAAGAAACGTGTCTATTTGCAATTATTTACTGTCTTTTATTCAAGATCTGGGTACAAAAAGATGGTATACAGGTAAGTGCTGATTATACCTGTACTGGATATTTCCCGGTACAGATACTCGATTTTCCTGTCCTGTTATGTATGAGTTCTTAGTAGCGTGTGATAATTTACCTCATCACATGCAGAAAACATGTCTTCTCTATAATTATTTCCCGGCACATAATGCACTGTGACCCTGATAAGTGCATAATGATAATTAAGTGTTGCCCGTGATAAACACACTCTCCTCTCTGCGGGTGTCGGTGTGTGTCCTGCAGCGGCAGCTCGGTCGTAAAGCTCTCAGGAAACATCCGGCGCTGATGGACGACCTCTGTCAAAGGTAAAGCTACTCTGATGGCTTTAAAGGACACTTCCATCACCACATTTACATTTAAAGGGTCAGTTCACCCGAAGCACACAACATCTATTTAACCACTTACACAGTGCTATCTCTCCATGCACACAGCTCAGGTTTTATGTGTGGAGGTTTATAAATATCAGCCACTTCTGATGCTACCTGCATGCGGGGTTGCTTTGAATGAGTGGCAACACACACACAATGTCCCAGTGACTCTAAAAAAAATCCATTGACTTCCCTGAGGACAGTTTCCACAAAGATGTACATTCGGATTCATGCTCAAATATTTATGCATTGACCTCACATGGCTCAGGAAATCTCTGGACAGAAACCTCTAGATGTGTTCCGCTTAATTTCATTGCGACCTGAACAATACCTTCCTCACTTTGAACTCTGCGGATAGACGCTTCTTTGTTCAACTTGATAGTCTGAACACATTGATCCATTAAGTATTTAGCTTCCTTCGATGTATTTGGACCTAAATCATCATTTTATTTTGAGTCGCCAGTAGAGTGTTGTAGTAATGAGTCCTATAACCCGAAAAAGGCATAGCATTTTACCACTTACAGTTCCTTTGTGCTCTAGTCTTTGGTTAACACAACTTAACGAGATTAACTTGAGAGAAAAGTCATTAGTAAATATCCAACTTGTGAATTAGCGATGCTTCTTTGAGTGATAAAAACAGTGATTGCGTGACTAAATAACTACTAACAGTCATCACGCCGGATATTAGCCGCCTGTAGCTTAGCGGTGGTGATACACAACCAGGGGACCGTGATGTAGTTTGTTTACAGCCTAATGTTAGCTTTTTTATTTCTAGAGATTGCATTTATGCTTAAAGGCTAAACAAAACCTGGAAATATCAAAGCTAAATTTATGAGGAGGAGGTAATCCTGTAGCTTGTTGCCTACAGGTCGGCCTACAAGAATCTTGAAAATGCACATCTAGCGACCGTCTCTCGGGAGATCAAGCTGAAAAGGAACTAAAACACAATCACTCGAAGTAAATGGCGGCTAAAGTTGGGCGTGACGACGTTTAGACACTTGTTAGCAACAGCCCTTTTCAAATTCACCAGTGGGGTATTTACTGACTTATTTAATTTAATGGAAAATAAGTTCTAAAAAAAAACAATTAAAAAGAAACATTGACTTCCTGACGAGGGGACAGGAAGTGCTAAAATGCTGACTCATTTCCAGGTCTTAGGACTCATTCCTGCAGCACTAGACTGCACCTTAGGGCTTACAGTGATATACAGTATTCCAGAACATGCACTGACCCTGTGTGATCCGTGTGTTGTGACATATCTGCGGTGTGTTTGCATGTATCCATGACTCGGCGAGACTTCTTAAGACCATCCTGGCGTTCTCTGTTATCTCAGCGTTGCATTAATCCCCATGTTTTTTTCTCCGGTAGATCTGCAGATCCCCCGGCCCACCCCTCCTTTCTCCTCCGCTGTGTCCAGACTTGTCAGAGCAGATTCTCGTCAAATTACTGATGTCCTGCATCGGGGTAATTGCTTGCCAAACCCACTCCACTGATGCAAATTTAAGGGGTCGCCCGTGATGGAGATAATGCCAAATTGGTTTTGAGATTTTGAGATGTCTACTCAGCATAGATAGATAGATAGATATGTGGGACCTTAAAAGAAGAAATGAAATAAGGTTCTGTGTGGAGAATGCTGATTTGGCATTACTCAACTCTCTGAGATGGATTTCTCCTCCCTGCAGCTCGCTTCTCACGCATCAATAAAATATATATGGAAGGCTCATAGTGCCACATAGCAGACTCACAGTCATAACACCTCCTCTGCTGTCCCGTAATGTTCAATTGCTTCGGTTAAGCAGCCATTAATCGGGCCGGGGCTAATGGCTGGAGTCCAACCCGGGTGCCGTGTGACCCGACTGTAAATGAGACGAAAATGCAGATCACACCGGCGGCGTCTCTGATGCTGATGTCACCTGACGGGAGTGTTGAAGAAAAGCTTCCTTAAAGAAGTTCTCTGCATTATTAAACAGTAATGGATAATCCAGCATATCAACTGGACCCATATCTAGAGATTATGCCATACGACACAGTGATACTTTGTCAGTTCAAGTTTGAATTTGGCATTACAGCAACTCCATTTGCAACATCATCAGGAGAGGAAACGAATATTGGATTTGATTGATTACACTCTGATAGACTGGTGCTTCAGTCTAACTTATTGAAACACAGGACCCTCATAGTTTCTGTTTAGGATGTGGTTCAAGACTGGTATCATATCAATACATTATTATCTGAGGCTGGTTTATAAAGTTTCTCAAAGGATTGATTCACAATCTTGCAGCATATTTTCATTTGGTAGCGCAGCTTTCACTTTAAATCTGTAAACAAACACTTGTTTTGTGCGCAGGGTTTTGTCTAAACTGGGTAACAGGTGCAACCAAAATGCAGATTGTCCCTGTAAAATGTTAAAGTGACGCCACAAAACAATCTCTCTGTTGGTCAGAAAGGGTTTAATGAGTCCAGAGATATGAAGATGGGGTCAGATGTCTGGTCAGACGGCAGAGACAGCTTACGGAGAATAAATAGGGGATGGATGTCCGGTGGGTCTGCGGGGGACGAGTGGCAGGCAGCAGGCTGACACTGAGACTGAGATTTCTGATCCTTTCTTTACTCTCCTTTTTTTTCTAGAGAGGAAGTAAAGAAACCGGAGCTCTGGGTTTATTTGTTGTTTGAGGTGCGATATATGACTAAGCAGCTTTAAGACATGAAGAGACTATTATTTCCCGCTTCGCTCTGATGCAGGATTTTGGAAAGTGGGCTGGCCTTAATTTTGTGAAGAAGTGAGAACCTCCTAAATATGATACCCATAATAACAAAGTGTATCTCTGTTTTGAAGAATAAACTATGCTGCATCGGACCATCTCCAGTTATTTATGTTCACCCTCTGAAGACTCCCAATCCAGTTATTATGTCATTTGAAAGTCGACCCTGGTTCCCTCCACAAAAAGCCAATGGGATTTTTCCATTGGATTTTGGTAAATCGTAGAAAATAAGCTCTGTGGTAAACACACCTTTATGATACTTAGCCATTTTGTTCAGTAGGATCATCATTCAGACCTTATTTAGAAAACACATTCAGAAAACCATTGACTTCCAGACAAGGGAATGGGAATTGTTAAAATGCTGACTTATTTCTGGGGTTTAGCACTGATTCCCGCACCACTCTATACTGTAGTTACTCTACTGTACCAAGGTGTTGGTGAAGGTCCATCCTGCCGTTGGGAGAGCTGGGTTTGCTCACCCAGGCGGGAATATCACAGCTCGCAGCTCATGAGAATTAAACTCTGGAGGCTTTGAGGAGTGACGTCCTCTGGGGAAGAACCCCACCCCCACCCCCTCGTCTCTGGTGATGCAGGGCTTTTAATTTCAGAGTGGCTAAGTTGGTGGTGGTGGTAATGAAACAGGAGGGAGGGGAAGGGGGAGGGGGGTCGGTCATGTGTAAACTAGCAATGACAATTAAGCAGTGATAATTAACGGGGTTAGGAGGAGAGCGGCCTCCTGAGAGCTACAGAAGAGAGCCGTCAGAGCAACAAGACGTCTTCAGGAGGCGACTCTGCTCGTCATTCACCATCAACTCTCTGGTTTCAGATGTTCGGTTGGAGCCACAGAGGGTTTCCTGCCATCTTCCAGCTGGACCTCCTCTGAAATATACCCTTGTCCTTTCCCATGGACTCCACATGTAACAGTCTTTACATGTTGTGTTCCCTAAAGATTATTAACAGGCTTGGGAAGTTACGGATTACTCGTAATGGGATTGTGAAGCTGTGAAAGTTAAAGAGGCCCTATTATGATTTTGGGGGTTTTCCCTTTCCTGTAGTGTAGGTTTTAGTGCATGTAAATGGACTGCAAAGGCTAAAATCCCTGTGTTTCCTCCAGAGGGTCCATTGGAATCCTCTTCTTTACTTTCTGAACCTAGTGACATCACTATCCAACACTCGCACTCTTATTGGCTAGTGTTCCAACACATTGTACATGACAGGCTAAGGGGCGGGACTTCTCTAAGCGGTTGACCAATCACAACCCAGCTAACTTATCAGAGCAGACTGGGCTCTGGTTTCAGACAGAGGGTGAAGAGAGGTGCTGCAGCACAGGCAGTATGAGAAAAATAAAGAGCTTTTTCAACATTAAAGCATGGACACATGTCCCAGGAGAGGAAAAATAGGAATGAGAAGTGCTCTTCAACAAAGTGGGATACAAGTTTGAGATATATTTATATTTTAAGGTGATTCTTTATTTATATTTACCCCACACTTTATTTCCTGAAATGTAATCAGAATTACAGCAGCACAAAGCCAGTGGACCTTTTGTTCTTTTCCTTTTTCATTAAAAAGCTAGGCCTTTGATTTACAAAACAATTTGATGTTTCTATTGCAAGGAATTTCAATCTGTGCTTCTTGATTTGTGTTGAAGACTTAGGGTTAGCAATGGTTGCCAGTAACAAATGCAAATCAGTTTAAAACCCTTTGATTCCAGATCTTTATTTTAACAGAACACCAGCGTATTAGCAGCTGGGATTTCATAATTATCTGCACATTTGTCCTGCGGATGTGCGGAGTCGAGGTCCGCGCCCTCTGTCAGACCTCGCGCAGTGGAAGGTGATTTCTGGATGTTTGAGTGAGCCAACATTTCAGAGGCTAATGAAATATTTTGTCATCCTACCTTCTCCCCGTAGTCTTCTCATCATACCTTTGTCACTTCACTTCCTCTTCCTTCACAGCCAATGCTCAACTCCGCCGCTGCGGGACTTAACAAGCCTGGAAAATAATTAAAATTCAACCAAATGATGAAACACTTGCAGCAAAGTGTCCTTGAAGGGTCGGCAGGGCCCGTTCTGTGAGGAGGGAAAAAAGAGATCAGCTTTTTTTATTTTTTTTATTCTTCACAGAGAATAATGTTAAGCTGCTGCTCCCAGCTTAAGGGCCTCTTAAATTGGAAAGGCACTGGCCTATAGAGACATGTACCTGTCAAACAAATACCACACGCCTCTGATTCTCGCTCCTCTTTCTCTCCCGCCTCCCTTTAAACTCTCAGATGGTATTCGAGTCAGACGCCGGGTGCCGGGGAGATTGTCGGGTTTGAGAACAGAGACGGGGATTGGCCTCCGAGAGGAATCACAGCCACGCCGCTGTCGGAGGAATTAGGAGGCGAGCTCAGAGGTGATCCGCTCAGAAAATGTTTCTCACGGCTCCCGGAGAGGTTAGCGTGTGGATATGAACATGTTCAGAGACGGGAAATAAAAGTGGGGCTTTTGAAAGTCATTTTACAGCTAATTCCTATCGATTAGTTTATAGAGACATGCTTTTATTCAAACATCACCTTTCACCTTCTCCCTCCTGCTCTCTCTATCTCTACGCAATCCTGTGCCATGAATGCATGTTCCTAACATCCTCCCGTTTGCGGTTCTCACCTGGCAGGTATTAGAGGTTACATCTGGATCGTGAGTCGTGGTCCTGCTCAACGCCAAGGTTATTATTGTATGGTGCCTAATGGAAGCCTTTTGCCACCCACCTGGATTAGAAAGAGAATATACGTTCAGATAATCATGTGGATTTTCATTGTTAATGTTCCTTCATTTTAATCAATACACTCGACACGTACTGCACTTCTGTTCGTCGCTCTGTCCGAGCAACAGAGGAAGGATCTCGTTTCTGTTGCTCTCCCCCGAGGTTTATCACACTTTTGATGGTTTTTCTTGGGAGCTTTTCCTTGTTTCTGCGAGGGTCTAAGGACAGAGAGTGAAGTATGATGTTCGGACTGTGAAGCCCCCTGTGACAAACGTGTGATTTGTGATATATAAATACATTTTGATTGATTGACGTTAGACTTTATGCACATTTTGACACATTTTTGACGATATGAGAATTTCCTTTTTCATGTTTTGAAGCATTAAGATGGATCTTAGGACACAAAAACAGAATGGAAGAGTGCCAAAGTCCATCTAAATCTAACTAAAATAATCACAATAATAACAATAAATACATAAATTCTTCAAAATAGGAAAAAACAAATACTTTGAAAGATATCCTGATGCCTAAAGAATAATGTGAGCTTTTTTAATGCCTCGGCACCAAGTATGTATTAATCCACTGTTGAAAATAGTCCCTAATAAATGCAAAATATCCTGCTTTATGAGTAATGTGTGCTACAGTGACCAGCTTATTGGGATGTTGTGAAGCCTTTACAAGCCATGTATTAATAAACGAAACCATATATATGTGAGCTTTTATTTCAAAGATGTATATCTCCTGTCGGACGGTGTTGAGGGAGGAAATATCATGTGTGTAAAATGGAAAAATGTGTAATAAAACTGTGTTCCCAGGTTCGACTCAGTTATCAGTTGACACACGGATATTACCTCAGCCTGCCTTATTGTTCTCCTTTTGTTTTTGTGAGCAGTTTCATAATCCATAAGTATCTTTGTTTCTGCATCATACATTTCCCCCGCTGTCCCTCCGTAGGCTGTCACTCTTTCCGAGCTCCCCCCCTCCTCTTCTTCTCCAGGGGAATTGATCTGTTTGCTCCCCTGACGCTCCCTGTTAGCATTGATTAGCCGCTGAGTCACGCTACCTCGGTAAAGACAACGTTTGAAGCTTTCATTTTTCCCTTTAATTATTGAGAGTCACAGTGAGGTGCACGCCTCATACATCATGCAAAGTACTGCGACTGACAGCCACACTGCTTCTGCTTCCTTTCTGCAGTGTTTGTTTTAGTGGCGGGCTCCGGGGCCGTAGGTGCAGTTAGTATGTGCTGTGATGGGAAGCTGAGAGCTGAATTACAGCTAATGGCTGTGGCTGAGAGGAGTGAGGGATGATTTTATGGATGAAGTCATGTGTTTTTGCTCAGATTTAAAGGTCTCTCTGAGAGGCCCGTTAGCTGCTCTCTCGGCTCGTTGTGTTCCTCTCGTCGGACTCCGGCTCAGTCTATTTGTGTGGTGATAAAACAGCAGAGTGATTAAACTGCTGTGATAAAAAGCAGGAGAACAAGAAAGCTGCAGCACTGCATGTTTATATGACTGTGGAGATTTATTAATGACTCAGGTGTGTGTGGGGAGGGACACACGTTTGCTCTCAATGTTTCACAGATGTCACAGCCATATTAATCAATGTTCTGTTTTTGAATCAGATGAGTCATCCAATTTAAATGCATTAATTTAGAAACTTTTCACAACATGAACAGAGTTTGGAATCAAAGCCAGGTCTACTGAGGGCCACAGACACAGAGGAACAAGGGTTTCAGCTGCTGAAGGAGGGATGAATGGAAGAATGAAGGGAGGAATCAAGGAATCAAGGGGATGAGGTTAAATATGAGGTAGGAAGGGGAATGGATTAATGGAGGGGGAAAGGGAAGTATGGAGGGATGACTTAACGTAGGGAGGGATGGATTTAAGGGGTAGGGATGAAAGGTCGAAGGGATGAAGGAAGGAAGGAATGAAGGAAGGAAGGAAGGAAGGAAGGAAGGAAGGAAGGAAGGAAGGAAGGAAGGAAGGAAGGAAGGAAGGAAGGAAGAAGGGATGAATGTTTGAAGGGATGTAGGGATAGACAGATGAAAGGTTGAAGGGATAAAGGGATGTAGTTAAAGATGAAGTAGGAAGGGGAGCGTATGATTGAGGGGAAAGGGAGGTAGGGAGGCATGACGCAATGTATGGAGGGAGTGATGAATGGAGGAAGGGATTTAGGGTGGTAGGGATGAAGGGTTGAAGGAATGTAGGGATGAATGCAGGACGGGTGGTAGGGGTTAATGGTTGAACGGATGCAGGGATAGAGGAAAGAAGGGCAGAAGGGATATAATTAAAGATGAGGTTGAAAGGGGAGTGGGTGAATGAATGGGAAAGGGAGGTAGGGAGGGATGACGTAATGTAGGGAGGGAGGGATGAATGGAGGAAGGGATTTAGGGTGGTAAGGATGAACGGTCTAAGGTATGTCGGAAGAAAGAGATAAATGGATGGAAGAATGTAGGAATGAATGGTTGAAGGGATGAAGAGATGTAGTTAAAGATGAGGTTGAAAGGGGAGTGGATGAAAGGATGGGAAAGTGAAGTTGGGAGGGATGACGTAATGTAGGGAGGGAGGGAGGGAGGGAGGGAGGGAGGGAAGGATGAATGGCCGAAAGTCCGTAGGGGTTTATGGTTGACGGGATGCAGGGATGGAGGAAAGAAGGGCTGAAGGGATAAAGGGATGTAGTCAAAGATTAGGTTGAAAGGGGAGTGGATGAATAGAGGGGAAAGGGAGGGATGATGTTACGTAGGGTGGTAGGGATGAATGGAGGAAGGGATTTAGGTTGGTAGGGATGAAGGATCCAAGGAATATAGGGGTGAATGGTTGAAGGGATGTAGTTAATACTTGACACCGGAAAGGGAATGGATGAATTGAAAGGGAATTGGGACTGATGTAGTAATGTAGGGAGGACTCAATGGATTATAGGATGTAAGAAGGAGGTGATAATATTTTGATTACGTAAGAAGGGAGGGTAAGGGGAAGTGACAAAGGGATGTAGGGAGGGAGGGATGAAGGGATAGTGGGTTGAAGTTAAAATGGGTAGAAAGGGGACTAGATGAATGGAAGACAAAAGGAAGTAAATAGGGATGAAGGGATGTAGGTAGGGAGGGATAAACGGAAGAAGTAGAAAATGATATACATGTAAGATACATCACAATAAACAGAAGTATGAAGGAGTGTTTCTTCTTTAGACTGAAAGAAGAAGTTACCCAGTATGCCCAAGTCATATTCACTCACTTGCTAATCTGCAACCATTGTCTGTTTCCTTTTCAAAGGATCAGTTTAGATATTCAGACTTTGTCTAAATGTCAACTGTGATTGATAATCTGCAGCAGGAGTCAAATCTCTGCGAGTTGACTTTGAACTAATTGAAAGGAGCGGCTTTAAAGAATGAAGGGATTTATTAATCTAAAGAGAGAGTGAACTTTGATGAGGGGTTGGAAGTTGTATACGAGACGTCCGTAACCTCTGGTAGTTACCAACTGTGAAACAGAGAGCTGGCAGCACAGATTATCAACAATCAACAGATAAGGGAATAGCATGTTTGACAGTAGGGTCCTGTTGTGAAGTAGTACCCCGCAGTTCCCCAGCAGATAGAAACTTCTGGATACCTTGCTTGCATATGTTTGTCAATTTGTACAATTAGCATTAATTGCATTTGTTTGCACAGACGATAGCTGAACAAATGACAATTTCTGAGTGTGTTTTGAGGTATATTGAGGATGTTGAATCAATTTCTGCAAATTTCAGGATAAAAAACTGCAGTTTTAACCAGAAAAGGGCCATACATGTATTTGTGGTGAGCTTATTTCGATGAATATTGGGTCGATTTAACGATTTAAGGAATTTCAAACTACCATTTTTGATCAATACGCTCAATATGCTAAGTCATTTTTGCTGCATATGCTAATGTAGGCTAATGATGCAAAAAAAAGTTAGCATCCGGTAGTTTTGGGGACCCATGCTGTAGATTTCTAATATGAAACTTTGAGGTACTCAACAACAGGGTTCACACTGCTGGCACGTAGACTAGAAGTGGTGGTATGCGATAGAGCCAGTAAATTCACATGTGGCTTCATCTCAAACATATTGTTTGTATCCACCAATTAGTGTTCAAACCTTTCTGACGCAGAAACCGTCCGCAGATGTTCGAGGCCCCTCGGAGCCAAGCTTTCATGTGGAGCCTCGGTGGACGGTGCCGGAGCAGGAGCCGCTCTCCGTCTCTTAATTGGCGCCTGTAAGTGCTCGTTAGTTCACAACACTGTTAATTTTGCGATGGCGTGAAGGACCGGCCCCCTACGAACAAGGTGAGGACTTGATAATGCTGTCAGTAGCTAATTAGCGGTGATAGCATCTGTCAGGATATACGTGCAGGGGCAATTAAAAATGATGCACCATTAGATTTCGCCAACCTCGCTGGCCCAGTTTGAGGGAGGGGGGTCAGGGCGGGCGTAATGGGCGGGGCTAAGGAGCGCTTTGAGGATACATTTCTGGAGCAGTCGTCCTTTGAGCTGCTTCCACTTCACGTTTGATGTTTTTTTTCCTCCAGCTTAGACATATCTTTTGGCAGGAGTGGATGCAACTCACACATGCTAACATGCCATCCATTCTGGGCTGTCAGGAGTTGCGCTGACTTTCTGCGAGCTGCTGCCAGCGCCCACAGAGAGAATAACCGTCAGAGTTTGAGGAGCCTGTCCACCTGCTGCTGGCTGTTTGTACATGCAGCAGAAGAAAGCAGGAAGTCAGGAAACAAAACCCAGAGAACACAGCATTCAAATCGTAAACAAAACTGCTCGATATCACCGAAACCTTGGATGCAAAAGATACCAGAAGAAGACAGGAAGTTGCAGATGTTCTGCTAGACTCTCATTCTGATGTACATACTCGTGATCTCCAGAGGATGATCCCTATTGATTCTGTTGACTTCCTGACCTTTTCCTCCAGCATCGTCATGAAGTACTTGTACACAAAGGAACTCTGGGTTTATTATCAGACAACATTAAACCTCCTTTGAGGATGAACAGTTTGGATTCTATGACCCTGCAACCTTTTCATAATGCCACCTTCTTATGCAAATTAGCCGAATGTTGAAATAAAAAGGTCTCCGGTGTCTTGTGAATTTTTCTGCAGGTTAAAATATCACATTATTGTTCCTTAGAGGACAATCCCCTTTCTTTTATTGACTCTCTGACCTTTTGTCAAAGCCCTAGCATCAGGTTAAACATGTGCATATCAAATTAAAATCTATCTTTCTCCCTATTTTGTGGCCATGAGAAAGAGTTCTGTGGTTTGATGGATATCCGAGGACAACAAACTTTGAAAATCAAAATCAGCAACAGTCAGAGACGTCACTCCACTCTCCTGCCTTCATGCTTGTCAGGGTTCAGTTTGGTGATTCGTCCTCTGGTGACACCCCTCTCTCCCGAACGCCCACTCCCTCACCTCTGCTCACTGATCGCTGCACGCTCCTTTTGTTTGTTTGTTTGTTTGTTTGCTAATTACAGACTTTTTTTTGACACCTGTGCCAACTCAGTGGTGTCGTGATAGATGCAGCTCCGTGCACACGTGTGCGCACACACACACACACACACACACACACAGACACACATGCACGCAAACACACACGCACACACACACACACACACACACACACATACACAGGTCCCCTTGTGTGCAATTACCTCTTCTTTACTATTTACCTCACTCTGCACGCTAGCTGTTTCCAAAAGGTTGCATGTAAACAAAACATTTGCACTCACAGCACACACACACACACACACACACACACACACACACACACACACACACACACACACACACACACACACACACACACACACACACACACACACACACACAACTCAAATCCCTCAGTTGTGAAAGGTGTAGCGTTGGAGATAAATTGGCTGAAGGTTCCTCGTTTGGCGTGACCTGAACCTTTGTAAATGTTGTCCTCACACACACACACACACACACACACACACACACACACACACACACACACACACACACACACACACACACACACACACACACACACACACACACACAGTAAAGTCCCGTTCTGTCAGAAACTTCATGTTAGGAGCCTGACAGCAGCAGATGGGTTCAACATGCGTTAAAAAATGAAAACCCCTGAACGCTCCTCTGATGGTGATTGTTTAGCAGCGTCCCCGGCGTGATGCGTTCGCTGTCCTCGCAGATGGAGGCGTGCAGACGAGCGTCCTGCAGAGACACATGTGGATCTGAGGAGAGCAGCAGCTTCAGTGACGTCCACAGTCACTGACTTTATTTATCTGCCTTCCCGAAGCAGCGTGGTGCCTTCAGGGACCGTCAATCCTTCCGGTCGAGACGATGCATCATCATCTGGGACTCTTAGCAGAAGGTGCGACAAGTGTCGGGCTCAGGCGTTCTGATTTATGTCGACGGCCGGGCGGTAACTGTTCCTGATGTTGGAAAAAGCAGCAGACTATTTCAAATGAGGGTCTGGAATTATTAATAATAACAAACATTCGATGCTTAGTATCTTATATGTGTTGTTTAGGTTACATTTATTTATTTTTGTTTTATTTATTGATTGTATAGATTTAATAGATGTTTTTTTTATTTAATATTAATATATTTTATAGATTTATTTGCAACAAATTCTTTTAATTGGTATTTTAATCTTAATTATTCATATTATGTATTCTTTTTTATGACAAATCTAATGTATTTATATATTATTTGTATTAATATTATTTATTTATTTTGTATTACTATGATTATTTATGTATTATGTGTATTAATATTATTTATTAATTTGTGTTACTATTATTATCTATTTATTTATTATTTGTATTTTATTATGTATTAACACAATTCAAATTCTGCAGCTGGTAAAAAGAGTTACATTTAATGACCTTTTTATACTGCTGAGTGTCTTAATCCTTATTAATGCAATGAAAAAACGTAAGTAAATTATATCAAAATGTACTTAATTATAGTTGACTAAATATACTTATTCACTTTCCACCTCTGCACCTACTTCATCTTAAAATAAGACCCTTTTTCCATGTAGATTCCAGCACTACTGTATCTTTGTCTGGCTCCTATCTGATGTTCACAGGAGAAGGAACTCAGGGGGGTCAGATGTGACAGGAAGTGGAGCTCTTGATCTGATAATTCCACTTCCTGTTCACCACTGGCGTAGTTTCTGCAGGAAATTTCGGCTTGACCTCCCGGATTAAAGCCTCCGTCGCCGCTTTCGTATCCCTCCGGCAACTATGGGGAGAAAGTTGTTCGCTCTCACAAATATTGATCCTGGCATCACAGTCTGGCAACACACTGAAACACACACACACACACACACGAACCTGAGCAGGGCGGCTTTTTGCTCTATCGGGGATTTTCTCCCTGACACAAGAGCTCACGGCGAGCTCGTTAAGGCGGCTCGTGAAATAAGGAGGGCGACTTTGCTCGTCCCCGAGATGGAAGATGAATCTGAGCCTAATGACCTTCACTGACAGCCGTAATTCTATCAGGACCCAATCAGCTGCAGCAATTAGGTGCTCTTTGTGAGCCGGGGAAAGGGTGTGTGGATCCTAACCGGGGTCAATTAGAGAGGATAGAACTGGCGCTCCACTCCCACTACATCACTCCGTCTGTCAGCCTCCCCTTCCCCTTTAATCACATAATATAAATGTATCTCACTCGCCCCGCTTTCATCTCTCTCCCTCTCTGTCCCCGGCAGGCATGGTCAGACAGTTCCTTTTTTTTCTAATCAGTCCGGGGTGTTTTTCCTGGAAAAAGCTTTGTGGCCTGGAGGTTATCAGTCACGGTGAGTCGCCTCCGAAGGGTCAAACTCTCTCTGTGGTTGATCTTTATTTTCATGTCTCTGTGTTACAGGAGTCGGGGCACATTTGCATATCAATGTTTAGACTTGATGGAGACCGCTGACCTCAGTTCAATGTGAGCTCCTTCTGATTCACGTCGTTCTCTTTATGATTAAAAACATGTCTGACACCAAAGAGGACATATTATGCTAATTTTCAGGTTCATATTACTATGTAGAGTCTCTACTGGGACATGTCTCCATGCTTGAATGTTCAGAAAGCTCTTTGTTTTTCTCATACTGCTCTCCTCTTTTCACCCTCCGTCTGAAACCAGAGCGTGTGAAACTAAAACTACAACAAAAATAAGTCAGGAATCGTCCGCGGAATGGTCACAGTAAATACCCTTCGTTCTCCACCTGAACATGGACTTGAACTGAGCCCCAGTGTGTCTGCTCTGGGAACCTTGAAATGAACATCCAGTCCTGCAATCACCCGGTCAGTTCTCTGCACATCCATCACTGTCTGGTTTGGATCGACCGGGTCAGGAACAGACAGAGCGGACAGTCAGGACTGAAGAGGAAATCATTGGAGCCTCCATTCAGGCACCTCCAGACTCCAGGAAACATCTCTGCCTTTGATACCGTGCACACAACCTGTCTCTCGTAGAAAACTGTACGCACTTTTCATCACTACACTGCAAAAAAAGACCCACTAAAACAAGGGAAATATTCTGAAATCAAATCACATGTTGGGGTGGTGGGGTAGGCCACTTTTCCTTGAGTCATTTATTTTTAAAACTAGCATCTAGCCACTGGAAGATCCTAAAGAGATCCTTTTATGTGTTTTCCCTTTCCTGTAGTTTGTTATTTAGGTTTTGATGCATTTAGAATCTCCTCAGCTTGAACACAGACCGTATTTAAGGCGTCAAACCAAAAACAGGTTCAGAAAACCATTGACTTTGCTGACTTATTTCTGGGTTTTAGGACTCATTCCTGCACCATCTATACCTGCAGAAATGAAGACATTCCCATTCGTTGTGTTTACTGCTTGTTGCACTGAAGGTGTGTGTAGATATTGACATGTTGACAGTGTTAGTAACCCTCCTGTGTTTAAACCCAAAAGGTGGCTGAGAGTTTGAGTGTTTTTACAGATATCACACACAGATCAGTGCGTATGTTCTCCATCAGATTCCCCCCGACAAGACAAAGCTGATAACAGGACGTGTGAAACCTGCTGATCCCTCACAGCGCCGAACAAGGTCGGACAATCGGTGTGGAGGAGGGGAGAAAATGAAATGGAGAGGAAGAGAGGGGGAGAAATACAATGTACGATGGATTTAGTTCTTAGCGGGAGAAGCGGAACATCGATGATGTCTGCTGTCTCTGCCGTGTCTGCTCGTCGGCGATTTTCAGGATTTACTGTGTGAAAATCTCCCAGAGAGAGAGAGAGAGGGAGGCCTGTTGGGAGGCGATGAGTCAACATGCAGCTCCCGCTCCGTCGCTCCACAACTGAGCTGTCAGAAACAAAACCACAAAACCGCTTCACTTCAGGGGAAAAAATCCAAAAACTCTCAGACTTTTTATGAGTCTTAAATACGTTTGAATTTAGTGCAAACATTACACAAAAGATCTATTAAATGGCATTTACACGATTTGTATTCATCATGATCAAGTCATGTGACTACTTTTGGATTACTTCAATATCAAATGCAAATAAATACAAGAGAAAATAAATATAAATAATATGTTTCAACAGTTTAAAGAGTCCAATACATTTTACTGTCTTCACTTTTTTGGAATAAACTAGACCTGTGTAGCCGGTCTGGGCCTACTTCTCAGCAGACCCTTGCTACGACTCTGCGTTGTGTTGTGCGTGTTTGATGGACAAGGAGATTCGGTTGTTGTCTTTAACCGAAACTGTGGCCTATTTATTCCTCTGCATGAAATAACCACAATAATGCAGCAGCATTAATACAGATGGACGTCGGAACCACAATAATGCAGCAGCATTAATACAGATGGACGTCTGCAACACACCAGTCTGTGGTGGGGAAAAGACGCCATGAAACATGCTGCAGGTGCTGTGTGTGAGTCCTCACAAGTGCTGCTAAACAGTACACTGAACTAAAAGTTTGCTAAAACACTCAAACTTCTGCAAAACAACCACAGAGCAACACATTAGCACCATGGAATGATATGATAACCTTGTTTCACAGTTTAAGATTATATAAACACTGTAAACATCATTTAGAACAGAAATCTACAAAGAGCACATGACAAACTCTCCTCACCTCAGTCTGCCATCAAACAACTGAGTGAGAGAGGGTGCAACGCAGGTAGATGACGTCACTGCCGAAAGTGAAGACTTCAAAATAAAAGCATGAGCTCCCAAAACGGTCTTTTGTAGGAAACATACCAAAATAAAAGTGACAATAAATAATATTGGAACAATCAAATAAAACGTGAGGGATTATTGGTGGAATGCATTCCTGAATATGTATATACCTGCTACACTTGCTGTAGGCAATTTTGACAAATTCATTCAATTATTAAACGAGTCAGACTATACATATTGTAAAATGTATAGTAATTAAATATGCATACTGTACAATAAACTGTATATGCAGAGTATATCAGACATATATAAACTGTACATACTCTATACGCACATTTGCTTAAGGAGAAAAAGTTGTACCAGCTTCATTATCAGAGAGGACATTTTTAAACAACAGCTCAAAACTAATTTTTTTCCAATTAGCTTTTTAATTACTGACATCCCCCTTTAATTGGATTTTAAATCTGTATTATATTTTATTTTGTTTGTATTTTATTCATTCATGTGGTCCTGTGTCTTCCCTTTCAGGACCCTGAGTATGAAAAGCACAAATAAAGCTTTTTATTATATTAAATTTCATCACTATTTGGAAATGATTGATAATTGTGCTGCTCATTGCAAAGTTATATCAACTGTTTATTAAAGTTCAACATTACATTGTTCATCATGCAACTTGTTCTGAAGTAAATCTCGTTTCAGGACTATAATAGCCTAAAGGCGAGGGCTATGTTAGGTATAGATGAGGGTGTCAGGATGAATGTGAGTTTAAAGGGCAGCTGTAGCTCTGCGCTGTGTGTGTGTGTGTGTGTGTGTGTGTGTGTGTGTGTGTGTGTGTGTGTGTGTGTGTGTGTGTGTGTGTGTGTGTGTGTGTGTGTGTGTGTTGCTGCAGAGAGACGGAGGCCGGAGCTCGGTGCTCTTCAGTACATTAAAGCCCTGCAGCTGTCCATTAGTGCACCTCTGTCATGTTTAAGAGCTGAAGGTGGGAGTTGCGCATTAGCTAAAAGCTAACTCGAATAATATAGATGTGCAGGATTTAACCTCTGACCTCTGTTAGCGCGCCCACGCTGCCCGCTAACGCGCCGGGAGGGAATCAAAACAAATGAGTCAGTGAAGGGATCGGGGAACCAGCGCCGTGAGCCGAGTGCTAATGACGGCTAATATTAGCATAACCTAATATGCCTGTTGATCAAGGGTAAAGTTTTGGGGGAGGACATGCTAGGTGCAGGATAAACAAAAGCAGCTGCTGCCAAGGCTTCAGCAGCCTTCAGAGGGGGAGGGGGGGACGCCGAGGCCTTCTTTAATGTGGGCTGAGTCTCTGCATGGATACGAGGCAATCTGTTAACGCTTATCAACTCCAGTTTTTGTTTCTGCACAGAGGCTGCAATTAAATAAAAAGGGTGGCATTCATATATTTATTTTCCTGCTTTTACCAAACATTACTTTTCTTTGTTTCCCGCTTCCCCACCGGCAGTTAATTGCACGAAACTCCTCCGTGCTTTCGGTTACAAGGCCTGCCGCGCTTGTCCTTTAAATATTATATGAAGACTTAAGTAACAATTGTTGTTCTTTTGCGCATCAACTATTCATGCGCTCTAAGTGAGGTGCACCATGGGAGAGCAGTGTGGGGGAAACATTTGATGGAAACCTGTTTGCGAGGGGGGGAGTAAAAGCAAACACTGCAAAAATAGAGTTAATTTTGAGTCGCTCTCGTGTTCAGCCTTCAAACTGGATTTCTTATAAAAGCAGAGAGGGGTTGATTCATCTTTGCACAGTCCTGCTGTGCAGTCAAGATTTGATTAACACTCAGAACCTTAGTTAAATTATAATGGAGATCTCTGAATTTCAAAAATGCAGATCATGTTTCAAGGATGAAACACATGAGGGTCTGGGGTTTCAATATTTGACTCTATGCATAGCTGGTTCCCCTGCTCAGTCAAAGTCAAAAAGTCAAAGTCACTTTATTGTCAAAATGTCCACATGTCTTATACATACAGAACATTGAAATACCGTTTCTGCAGTCCCACAGTGCAAATATAAACAAGATGATGTAACATACAAATATAAGAGCGTATACAAAAATTAAAAAGGGCGAGTAAGAGAGCAGGGTGTGTGTTTCACAGAGGCATCGCACTACACAGGCTCCCCGGGTTTAATCTCAGGTGCTGGAAAGGAGGTTCTGGATTGAGGACGAGCGATGTGAATTCTGTCCTGGTCGACATGCTTTCTACTCTCGCCCGAGCCATGTCGACATGTTGTTGGAAAAGGCGTACGACCTGGTTCCACGGGAGGGAGGTGGTGCTGAAGTATGGAGTGCAGGGGTCATCAAGTCTCTGTCTGCCTAAAGGGAATCTTGTTTGGCATGTTTGGAGCTGTACCTAGTGTGATCCAAGCTCTGTGTTTTCTTCATCTAACCAAATAGTTGAAGCGTTTCTGTTTGGTATGGTCCGAGCACGACATTGTCAGGGTTTGAATGACCCTATGAGAAATGTACGTACAAAAAGGGTTCAAAACAGAGCCTCCTAGAACTCAGACCCTGTATTTTGCAATTGTCTGACAATTGGTGGATATATTAAACACATGGAGAAGACAAGTTTAAAAAGTATATTGGACCCAGACCGTGGAAGTCCACACTGTTTGGGTCATTTGTGTCCTCAAACAAACCCCAGCTACTGATGTCATTTCAAATGTCTGTTCTGTCATGAAGTCCTAAAATGGTACAATTTGTTTTACTTAGGAGACTTTAGTTTTCTGGGTTCTTTCTTGGCCAATTAAAATGAGAAACAAGAAACACCATATCAAGTTTTAGTGTTCTACATTTGCAACTTTTTCCGTTATTTTTAGGAAAACCAAACTTTTTGCAGTGTTTCAACGGACTTTTGGTCCAAAAAATGACCTCAAGCACAAAAAACAAGCCTTTTACAGAATGAAACACAGTTATTGTAGATAAGTCAACTTAATTTATGAAGTGCCTTTCAAAACCAGGGAGCTGTACAAATGCAAACGTACAGTATGAAGGAAAGTGTGCACTGTGAGTTATCGCTCCTCAATGCCAAAATAAGATGGAGGGGCAGTTTTTTAGTAAAAGTATTTACAGTGTTAAAGCAACAACCACAGGCATCATCACTCTCTCTCAGTGTAACACACACACACACACACACACACACACACACACACACACACACACACACACACACACACACACACACACACACACACACACACACTCCCAGATCTCAGTGAACCACAGTGCAGCCTCCCGGAGTAATAAGTCAAACAGCATGCGGAGCAGGCAGCGCATGAATACCAAACGCAGCCTAATTGATTACCTAATTTATGCAATAACCAGTACTTTTTAATTATAGTTATTTATTACCCAAATGTTTACCGGCCTTGGCTGATTCATGGGCGGTGTGTTGAGCCACGGGTCAGACTCAGTGGACCCTGTTTATAACGCTGACAGCAAAATTATCACAGCGCCACTTCATCATCTCTGCTGCTGCAGAGTGGAAACTGGAACAAGACTCTGGGAGAAGCAGACGGTGAATTATCAGAAAATCACTGCCTTTTCTCTCTTACATAACACAGAAAAAGCACAGCAGAAACTCAAAAAGAAAATCTCCAAAAGTCCTACAGCTCATACCGTACATCAACGTGGTCATTTTCCAACACGTGTCACAGACCTGCTTTTGGTTTAATTTAATTTAAGGGCCGTACCTGCAGAGGTGTGACTCCCGCTGCAGATGACTGATCCATCATGCTGACTATAACCTGCTTTATTTCCATCACAGTGATCATATCAGTGAGGTAATCCAGCTGAAGTGCTGAGGTGTGAACCATTTAGAAAAGTCCTCTGCTCCAGCTCCCACTGAGTGACACGCCGGCGATGAGACGGTTCTGAGAAATCCTGCAGTTTTAAAACTCACTTTCATTGCTAAAAACTCAACAGGAGCCTCACAGTCTTCATACTGAAGCTGTGATTACCCACAACACCCTGCATGTAAGGCTGCATGTATGTGTTAATGAGAGAGGCTTTGGGTCCTGCTAACGCAACAACCAAGCAGCTCGTTAAGCGCTGACGTATAAACACATATTTTTGTAGTTCTTCGGAGTGTTCTACCATCTATTCGGTTATGATTTAAGAGATTAGGTTAAAGCAACTGAATCTACTTCAGTTACCTCACCTCAACCACACCTCTTATCACCTGCAGAGCTTCATATACCCGTCAACGGATCTGGCCTCTTCTGAAGTTAAACCCACGTTTCCTATCTTTCACATTCATCCGTTTCTACCTATTTTTTTTTACCAACATCCATTCATCCCTACATCTTCAAGCACCTACCCCTTTCCACATCCCTTCATCCTTCCTTCCCTTCATCACTTCATGGATTCATTCCTCCTTTCCTAAATCCATTTGACCCTTTCCCCCTCTATCCTTTCATGCATTCATCCTTTTTTACATCCCTTCATCCCCTTTCTGCCTCATTTTTAGCCACATCCATTCATCCATACATCCCTTTATCCCTCCATCCCTTCATCCCTTCCCCACTTCCCTTCTTCCCTTCCCTTTATCAACTCATCCCTAAATCCGTTCATCTTCATGCATTCACCCCTTTCTACATCCCTACTTCCCTTTCATCCCTTCCCTCCATCCCACCATCACTCCATCCCTCCTTTCGTTCATCCCTCACCAGGTCCCTTCATCAATTCATAGATTCATTATTCCTTCCCTACATCCCTTAGACCCTTTATCTCTATATCCTTTCATACTATACATTCATCCTTTTTTACATCCCTTCATCCCTTCCACCTCAATCCCTAGCAGTCCTTGCTAGTGAATGTTGTCCGTTCTGTCCTGATATTTCCTGACTCCTTTTCCATGAGAAGTCAAAAAATACATTGTTTAAAGTCTTTGATGGATGCTATCTTTTTTATTCTGTGACCTGTTCAGTTGGTTTGCATTAGAAAGGGGTACATTTTTTGCACACAATATGGAAAAAAAAGACTTAATACATTACAGGGGAAAATGACTTCATAATGAAGATTTTTTACAGTGTAGTCAAACAAACAATTGCTCCTGTGTCAACACATTTGGATAGAGACAAACAGAGCAGGCCCGGGAGAACGGGGGTGTTTACTTCCTCCAAATTGAGAGCAGCATGGGGGGTGGGGGGTGGGGAGGGTCACAGCAGCTGACAAACACTGTAAATGCAGAACTCTTGTACCGGCATTAAACATGTAGCGACGCAGGCGAGTGACAGCGAGGCGCTGGATGAACTCCACATTGACTCTACACGACAGGAAGTTATCCTCACCCCGCCGGGACTGCAGGATGATGAAATGGATTTCCTAAAGGCTGCTAATGAAAAATAAAAAGCATGCAGAGAGAAACCCTTCAGAGGAGTCACTCACGTCCACGTTGCTGTTTTTGCACACTCGAGGTTTGGAGAAAAACCTCAAGGACCAGAAGACCAGCAGACATCGTGACCTCTGACCTGAGAGGAAAACAGCTTGGGAGTTCAGCTTCTGCTGCCACTTTCAATTTGAAGCCTCCCTTGTCTCCTCCCAGAATGCCGTTGTGCATGCCGATGCAGCTGCCAGCACAGAGGCCTGCCCACCAGCCGTCTGTCCGTCCGTCTCAGTGTCTGAAGATCAGCGCTGACAGCCAGGATCTGCTGCAAGCATCCTGCCTCTGATGGAAACCAAGAGCAGGAAAGTGACATTTGATTAAAATACACTGAAGATCCAACTGAAATCTCAATCTCAATTTCAGTTTAATATTTGTGTTTTTGTGATAGATTTAGGGGAATACGGACCGACGTTTTTGCCTCCAATCCCTTCAAGGGGTGTTTGGAAATGGTACATTCAATCCTCACAGTCTGCATCTAAGCCCTTCTAGTATTAGGGACAGAGAAATTAGCAATTTCCAGGTCAATATCTTGGCTTTTATATAAGAATTACATCTATTACTAGTGAAAATGCACTTAACTCATCAAAAAAACGTCCTGGATTTTGTTTATACAATTAATTGAGGTATTAACAATCATTTTTAAGACGTATTTCCAGTGCCATGTAACACAGTTGTCATTTGTTTTTGGGATATTTATACTCTCTCTTAATATTATTATCACTCAGCCAACTACAAGGACCCAGGAGATAAATAAGGATTTAACTGATTGGCAAGGAGAGCTTGTGAATTCCCCGAAGAAAATATTCAGCAGTTTAATGGAATGGAAAGAGAGGTATTGTGATGAATAAATACTCATACTTCTTTTTTTTGTACAAATGTTTGGCATAAAACAAGAGAGAGCTGCAGTGTTGGAGATTATATTATCTGAGATCATTACGACATTATTACATTGTTGAAAGTGTGTTGGGTAATGGTATTTCTGGCTACATTTGGTTTTGTGTTGCTTTCTTTTCCTCAAAATAGCTGAGGCATAACATATTAACACCACTTATATTGGCTATAAAGGAACTACAGCACGGTCACATGACTTCACGTCACCACCGCTAAGCTAAAGGCGGCTAATGTTGGGCTATAAAGGAACTACAGCACGGTCACATGACTACACATCACCACCGCTAAGCTAAAGGCGGCTAATGTTGGGCTATAAAGGAACTACAGCACGGTCACATGACTTCACATCACCACCGCTAAGCTAAAGGCAGCTAATGTTGGGCCATAAAGGAACTACAGCACGGTCACATGACTTCACATCACCACCGCTAAGCTAAAGGCGGCTAATGTTGGGCTATAAAGGAACTACAGCGCAGTCACATGACTTCACGTCACCACCGCTAAGCTAAAGGCGGCTAATGTTGGGCTATAAAGGAACTACAGCACGGTCACATGACTTCACGTCATCACCGCTAAGCTAAAGGCGGCTAATGTGGGCTATAAAGGAACTACAGCACGGTCACATGACTTCAGGTCACCACCGCTAAGCTAAAGGCGGCTAATGTTGGGCCATAAAGCAACTAGAGCGCGGTCACATTACTTCACGTCACCACCGCTAAGCTAAAGGCGGCTAATGTTGGTCTATAAAGGAACTACGGCACGGTCACATGACTTCACGTCACCACCGCTAAGCTAAAGGCGGCTAATGTTGGGCTATAAAGGAACTACAGCACGGTCACATGACTACACCTCACCACCGCTAAGGTAAAGGCGGCTAACAAACCTTATTTCAGGCTTCCAGAAGTCCTAAATTGCTGACTGATTCCCTGGTTTTAGGACTCATTCCTGCAACACTCTCTGTTGGAGTTTAATATGCCCGGCAAAGGAAAGCTGTTTTATTTCTGGATTGTGTTTTATGCGTCCTCAGCAGTCATATTTTAGTATTTAGTGGATTCTCAGATCAGCTCCTTCTCTTGGCTGCTGATGGTCCTCTTCCTCTAATGGGTTGGCTGAGTTCACACCCCGATGACCGACTCGTTCAAAGCAGCGCCACGCGGTGATGGATAAGTCGTGCCATCTTTTACTTTTGATCGTTTGTGCGCGCTTTCTCCTGCCAGTTTGACTTCGAACCAAGATGAGTCCATTTCAAATTAAACCAACATTGAGAGGAACTGGAGACGAGTCAAAAAGAAAAATCAGTAAATATCGTTCTGGGCAGGATCCTGTTGGCGGGCGGATCTGGCCTACATTTCTTCGTATCAGCGTCAGAAAACAGGTAGTTGGAGTTCCCAATGAGAAGAAGAAAAGGGGAGCGCTTGGATTTAATTTGGGTGATCTGACACATTTGATGAATGTAGAGACAATGCTTCCCTCTGCTCGGTGAAACAAAAAGAGCTGGAGGTGTTTGCCAGCGTCAGAGCGCCTCCTGTTCTCCTCAGAGGCCCCAGCGACACCAATTAACTCCCAAACAGAGATAATCAGGGGACCTGTAAGATACCACACAAATTAAATTACACCGTCCCTTACCATATGCCAATACGTGTCGTCTTCAAAAGCCTCTTTTTGCAGTGTGGTAAAGTGCGGACAAGAGGAGGGGACGTTGCCTCTGGGAGTGTGGGGAAATCAGGGAGGTTTACTGTGAGGTATTGCTCGCAGTCACAAGATGAAAGACATAAAAGTACCCCTACTCCCAAAAAATGGTTCATTTGGTATTGATAAAAGGGAAGGTATGGCTCAGATCTTCGGATCAGGGGAGCACTGGTTCAATCCCCACTGCAGTCAGCATGTCGTTGTGTCCCTGCAAGACACTTCACCCCAACTTGCTCCTGTGAGGTTTGCCCATAGTACTGAGGGTATGGAAGCCGCTTTGGGTAAAAGAGTCGAACAAGTAATATAAAAATATGAATATTGAAATATTGGAAGAAATGTAAATGTAAGATGTCTTCCTGCCTCTCTTTAGGGAACACATCCTATAATTAAAAATTGGGATCAATAAAGTACATGTCATCTTACTTTAGAGGAAGGCCTTTTATATATGTATATATATATATATATTACATATTAAGATTAATTTAATATAATTACATTTGAATTATTTTCTTAATTTGTATTAATTTAAATTTTTCTGGGAGATTTATGCATTTTTATTTATTTCGATATTATTTCTATTATTCTTTCTCTTTTAAGCATTTTTTCTTCTTATTATGTATTTTCATTTGACATCAGTCTTTCGTACGTGAATATTTATTTTACAATTTTTGTCAATTTTCTCTTTTTTTAATTTGTGGTCTTTTTGCCTAGTTGAAAATGAATAGACAATTGTTAAAGTATATATCTTTTCAATTCCGCTGAAGCGTGTGGCACGGCGCGATGATACGACTTCCAGCGGTTCCTGAATTGATTGACAGTTTTTTAATACAGCAGAAACACGAAACCCTAATCCTTCTCCGGGCCCCTGGAAAGTCTCCGTGCGGCCCTGAAGGCGCGACAGAGAAATAAATCGATGAGCGAAGGAGGTGGTGACAGTGAGAGGAATCGTCCTCTTCCTAATTGCCCCGGTTTGTCATCCTCTTACACTCACTCAGTGACAGGAGGAGCCAAAGGGCAGCGCAGGAAATGTACCCGACAAAGCGTGACCCCCGGGGGCAGCGTGGTGCCACTCAGCCCCCCTCATCTGCCACCAGCTCAGCCAATCAGATCAAGGCAGGGATGAAGACCTTGTGCACTCACTGTGTTCCTATTAGCAGCAGACACAGGAAAAGTTTTAACTGAGAAATGGATCAGATGGTGTCCTAGGGTTAGAGTTGTGTCCGGTCTCAGCCGTTCGGAGGGTTTCTTTCCATTATGGATACCAACCCATTTCAGTATTTTGATGCATAAAACTCTATAATTGGATTCCACTCCTCTTGTGTTTTTCTGCTCCTTTCATCCACCATACAATTGGTTGCAATTTGGTATTTCAAATGAAGAAAGTGAATGTACGTCCTACTTTAGATTCTAATAATATAATAGCATTTGTTCTGCTGAGGGTTTGATCCGAATGTTTGATCAGTCTTCTGTAGTGTGTCCCTGCTTCCCTTATCAGTGGACTTCTGCAGATAAGTTCATACAAAAAGACAAGTACTTTTATTATTCATTACATTACAAGGCTTTTATCATGAGAAATACTACTCTGAAAAGTGTATGCTTCTTTAGAGCTTTAGACATTTTCGGTAGTAACTGGCAGCTCTATAACTCACTCAGTTGTTTGGTTCACATAAACTCCCCTATACATTGGGGTCCAGTTTAATCCCTACTCTCTTTTAATGTCTTATTTTCTAATGTTGTTTGAGTTAGGGTTGGGAAATGTACAAAAGTAGGGGATAACCCTAACCCTCCCTAAACATTGGAAAGCACCTTGAAATGACCTCTTTACTTTCTCCACATGATGTAATCCCTGTTGAATCACAGTGAGGAACCTCTCTCAAATGTACATCACTAACAAAACAGCTAAGTAGGGAATAGTTATTTAATTTGTAAGGACGGTAACAACCAGATGGGTGCCGATTGTTATCTGTGATTGCCTGGTTAGATCATCGGTTCAAACCTACCAAAGAACATTATAAAGTAAACAAACCAGTCCTGGAAATGAACCCCAGACCCATCATTATGTCCCAGAGTTCATCATCTCGAGTTTCTCAGTAACTTTGTGAGCAGTGAAATAAAGGCTCGGGCTAATAGCCCTGACGAGGATGGACTTGCTAATTTGCTAATGGCTTCTTCTTCCTGTGGGCCATTAGATAAGCAGCAGCAGCCACCACTCTTTAAAGCGCCATGATGTAAACCCCACTGATCACTATCGGCCTGCTAATGGCTTCTGAAAGGGAGAAAACACATTCAATCACATTTGCTCACACTGAAAGATACGGCGGCGTGTAATGCTAACCGGAGCGGATCCATGGTGACACAGCGTTTGATTTACTGTTCGATACTCCGTTAGGTATCGTGGCTCTCTGTGTTTTTCTGGATGTGTCGGCCGATCGGCTTCAATCATTAGCGCAGGACGGTCCGGGCGCCATTGATTGGGATGCGCGCTCGACCCCATCACTGCAGCTCATCATTGAGACACTGAACACTAACTGGACTTCCACCCACACAAGACTGGTTTATTTCAGGGCTGATCTGTGTGTATTCAGCTACGGACGACTTGAAGATAGGGTTAGGGTTAGAGTTAGGATATCATAAGGATTACAGGTTTGATGTTTGACGTGATTCATGTTCTATGGCCTTTGCTAGATCTTAACCCATCCAAATACCATCAAAACACCAAATTACTCCCAGTCAGAATAACTGGATTCATCCAACCATTTAAATGTACATTGGTACAGCAAAGGAAGAGGCAAGCACACGTTGCGGAAGTGAAAATCAAATCAGAACACATCCACAGCTATCGTGGCCCTCTGTGTTTCTCTGGAGTTGTCGGACGATTGGATTTATTCATTAGCTCAGGATGGTCCGGGCGGCATTGATTCAGATGAGTGCTCGACCCCATCACTGCAGGTCATCATTAAGAGGCAGAACACAAAGACAAGACACTACCTGGACATCCACAAACAAAATACTGGTTATTTCAGGGCTGCATCTGTGTGTATTCAGCTGAGGACGACTTTTTAGGTTTAGTCCTTAGTTGACTTACAATTTAGACGTGAAATTGATTTGTTAAAGAGGCCCTTTTATGCTTTTTGGGGTTTACACTTTCTAGTTTGGTTTATAGATTTGTGAAGAAACTGGTTTATTCCAGTGGAAATCTGTGAGTATGCATTTAAGGATGACTTGAAGTTAGGGTTAGGGCACCATAAGGATTACAGAATTGAGTCATACTGCCTGACCTTCTCCACTGTCTCAACGCATCTGAACCCCATATGGAAGTCACCAGATTACTCAGAATCAGAGTTTCTTGATTTGTCCAACAGCAAGGAAATGTACGTTGTGACAGCAAAGGAGACAAAATTGAAGAGTAGACTAGCGTAATGCCTAAAGAGGAAAGCAAACTCAAGATAGAATAGAAAAGGTAAGTGGGCTTTTTACATCAACTGGATCCTAAACGATAACCGTTGCACAGAAGAGAAAGTGTTGTTGTTCCACCTGAACCCATATTTCCCAGAGGATATAACAACATGTTACCTACCTCTTCAACTCAACCACAACCTCTAAAGGGAACATTTCAGCAAGGCAAAGTTAGATCCATTCCTAAAATGAAATGAACTTGCTGTAACTGCTCGATAAGATTGCTTTTCTCTCTGAGACCAAAAGTATTTCCAGAAAAAAGGTTGATTTTACTTTCTTGATGTACCTTTAGTTTTGTCAGTTTTGCATGTACTCACTCCTCATATATTAGGTCTTTAACGGCCCTGCAGTGGTGCCTCAGTCTCTGGCTGACAGACGGACTCTTTCTCCTCTGACAGAAGTGCAAGCTTGCAGTTTCTGTTTCAGTCCTCACACTGTGACTCCCTCCTTTTGTGCTCCAGTCACTCGTTTAGTCCAACAGCGTCTCCCATCCCGACCCACGGCCCGTCGTTAGCTCCCCGGCACATCAGAGCGGTGTAATGGCGTTGCAAAAAGCCTAATTAGATCTAAATTAGCGTCACTTCCTTGACTCAACATTATGGATTGAGGATGAGGGACTAATTACCCTGCTATTAATGCAGAGAGAGGTTAATGACGGGGGGAGTTTGTCACCAAAACAGGACGTGGAGGGAGGGAGCTCGTCGCTCGCTTCCTTTCTGCTGAGTTGAGCTGTTTGAGAGCACTTTCACTCACTCATGATCAATGTACACTTTATATGTGGTAAACAAACAATAACTCAGCTTTACAGGCAGTCGGTAGATTAAAGTGTAACTGCGCTGAGCCTCGGGATGCGATCACGTGACGTATTCGCCCGTAATTATGAGAGCGACAAATCATCCGGCGCCCGTGTGAACTTTAGATTACAGCCGTGCACAGGTGGGGCTGTTAGCACCATCACAATGTTCTGTTGTGCTGTGTGACACCGGAGAGTTATGCATGAAGGGAAACACCGAATGAGAAGCAGCGCATCTGTTCAGGAAAATCGACTGAAGTGCACTTTGAAAAAAACCTCCATGGTGGTGGTCGTGTTGATTAAGGTCATTTCTCTTAAAAAAAACAATGTTTGTACGTGACTTTGATTCCAGAACAGACAAATCTACCACATTTTAATTTGACAGTGGACAGCTCTGATAGAGTCAGAGTTCAAATGAAACTTTTTCTGTTGTTCCGTACCAGAGGCGGGTGATAGATGAAAGGTCACAGGGTCATTTTAAGACTCACCCTCTGGGGACAATGCATTTCATATTGCAAGTAGTCTTAGATATAATGAATATAACTTTATTGATTCTTTAGGAATAAATTCACATGCTACAGCTGAACAAGTAAACAGTGGATGAGGTAAAAAGAGTCTCTGAAACCTAATCTGAAATCAAGAATACAGTTATTATTTGAGCCTTGTCACAAACCCTAATCCTAAAAATGCCCTGAATCAAACCACATAGTTTTGTTGGGTCGATGTACTTTCAACTAAGTTCAAAACTGCGACTAATCTGGGAGAAAAAAACTTTCCTTCAAATGTAATTGAGTATGAAGTTCAGCTGTATGGGAATGCCAATTATGGATTAAGGGTTGATTGAATTCTGCATTTTCCAAATATTTTTGGGGATTTAGGAAGCCTTAACACACTTAATACTCGATATAAAGACTGTTGATTAAATAAGGGACTCGATCTTCTACATAAACATAAGTTAGCATGGAAATTAAATGCATTTCTGTTTAATCAGACATTATGAAGTAGACTTTCGATTGTGTTCTGGTATTTGGAAGCAACTATGATGGAGAGAATATTGTTTCATTCTTTTTGTTGTTAATTGTTTTTAAGAAGGGACAGGTACAATAACATCCCCTGCTCCTTTCCACCATGTGCTTCAAAATGAGTGTTAAGTGTACATGTTTTAAAATAACTGCTATGTGTGGAATAAAAACACAGAAATGCAAATAAATTGGAAGATTCAAAGCTGAGGAAGAAGTTGAGATTGGTGAAGAACTCAAGTTTTGGTCGGTGTGAATGGTAGATCTAAACTGTGTATAACCAGAACGTGTATGTAATACTTGCGTTCTGTTTGCTAAACAAAGCAAAGGTGGATTAAGGCCTTTGAAAATCTAACAATGAGAGCAGAAGGGAATTTATTTCCTCACCGTTTCCCCCTTTTCAATGACTTTCAATGTGACTCCAGAGAGAGGAAAATCTGGAGCTAAATGCTGAAGACAAAGTATGCAAATGAGTAATTAGTTCAATAACAGTTTCCCAAAACATCAGCCCTTAAGCAACTGCTCTGCATCTATTATAACGATTACCATATGCAGCGCGGCGTCGTGATGGATCTGCCACCGCCGCCGTCCCCGAGCCACCGCACCAACAGCGTGCTAATGGGAGGAGGAGGAAGGTACAAAAAAAATTATAGAACAACAACATGCAGACCAGCAAGACAATCAGCCTGTGGGAGGAAACGCAGCCTCGCCGACCTTGAAGAAGAAAGAAATATCAGTTAGTCCCTCGATAAGTCCTCCACATCTGCAGCAACACAACTGCAAACTGTACTCTAAAAACCATCCAGTAAAGGAAAGTGTAAATCCAAAATGTAGACTTATTCTGTTGTTCCACTAAGTGTTAAATACTCCACAGACTTTAGTATATCCCTCTTTCTTTTCATCCTTTTTTAAATTGTTGTATGTAGTTTTTTTTCTGTATCATTGTCTTACTTATTGTTAATTAGTCTAAATGTCCTTTTCTATTTGTCTTTTTCCATTGTGTTTATTTATTTGTTTGTTTATTATTTGTTGTGATAATTGTTGTTATAGGCATGGGCGTCGCCACAATACGATTTGGGGGGGACACGTCCCCCTCACCTTAAAAAAAAGGACCCCCCCCACATTTGCCATCAAACACATGAATGCATTTTAGTCCACCGTTCTTTCCATTGCTTCACAGTAAAACATAGGGGGACTACCCATATCAATAGAAATCCACTCAGCCGCAGAACAAGCCTATGTTGAGAGTTGGACCAACGACAGACAGACTTCAGCAACAGTCAAAATGTCCAGCTTTTGCTAGCTTTTTTCCTAGGTACACATTTGATGTTTCTTCATAACTTGTATGAGATATTTTGTTGCATGACATTAATGTAGGGCTATATGTTGCCTCAAAGTTACCTCATTCTTTTCTAATTCACCCTGTTTTTTTTAAATCCTCATCTTTTAAATAAGAATAAAGTGCCCAAAAAGTTGTCAGTGTCAGTCCTCTGTGTATTACACCAGTACATAATAGTCAGTCATTGCAGACCATGCCAGCTCCAAGGAAAAACAATGAAAGATGGATATCATCTTCAATCTAAGAACATGGTCAAATGCACCACAATGCAGGAAATTGCATATACTTCTTTCAAAACTTTCTGAGGGAGGACCCCCCAAGCCCCGCTGACGCCCTTGGTTATAGGTTTTATTCTTTTATTTAAAACTTTTACATTTTTAACATTTTATTTACGTTTTCATTTTTGGATTATTTCATTCATTTATTGTTTTATTTGATTATTTCTCACCTCCTTTGAATAATGGATAAAGCTTTGTTATTTATCAGAGTATTTTTGCAGATACAGTATCGGCAACAATACGTTTAATATTTTGCATATGATTTTTTATTGCACGACTAAAACATCGATCCCGCTCTGAGCAAAATGCATTCATCGGAATCTTTATTTCATGCTGCAATTTTTTACAGTGTAAAAACATATCAAATCATCCCTCTTTCATGTACCTGTCGTTAGTCCGACCTTGAGAGATAATTATGAGACCTTTCCTCGTTAAGCACTGGAATGGTGGAAGTGTGTCTCCATGGTTACGGTCAGTCTCTTTAACGGCGCCGTTGATTGGTCGGTCGGCCCCGGTCAGCGTGTAAGGTGACGGCGAGCTCCGGGGTCCGTGTTGGCGTCGTCGGCTGGACGGCTGGTGATAATTAGTCTCTGTAGCGCCGCCGCTCTGACTGGGCGCACATGTTTCAGCTGTCACAGGTGTATTCTGGGAGATGCGGTTCGGTGACAGCCGTGACAGCGCCATCTGGACCTGTCGGTACCGCGGGACGCCGACTCTGCATTGACAAGCTGCAAGCGGCGCCGGGAGACCGCCAGATGAGCGTGCACGATTGTGCGCGTGTGTGTGTTTGTTAACAATGTGTTTATGTGTGTGTGTGTGTGTGTGTGTGTGTGTGTGTGTGTGTGTGTGTGTGTGTGTGTGTGTGTGTGTGTGTGTGTGTGTGTTTGTTAACAATGTGTTTATGTGTGTGTGTGTGTGTGTGTGTGTGTGTGTGTGTGTGTGTGTGTGTTCAGTTATCTTTGGGTTTAATTGGAATACATGTTGTTCCAGTGTGCATAGATGGTGTGAATGTGTGTGCACTTGTTCATGAAGTTGTGCTGCTGAACGACAGTGTGTGCGTGTTCGTGTGTGTGTGTGTGTGTGTGTGTGTGTGTGTGTGTGTGTGTGTGTGTGTGTGTGTGTGTGTGTGTGTGTGTGTGTGTGAGTGAGAGTGTGTGTACTGTTAGTAGAAAGCTTGCTCTTGGATCTGTGTTTCATACTCAGAGTCTACAGGAATTCATGCTGCTTCATGTGCTGACACGTGTTTCAGGACTGAACAGTACTTCTGCAGCATAGTGGTACGCGTCTGTGTGTGTGTGTATGTGTGTGTGTGTGTGTGTGTGTGTGTAATATGATACTGTAACTGCATATACTTGTGTCTGTTTTTTCACAACCTGTCATAACAATGTGAGTCTAAGCAAATTTTGAAGCAAACAAAGGACGGAAACACGATGCAAACATGCTGCTTTTTCATTTCATGCTAAATGCTAGATGCTAAATGCTAGCTACTTTAAAGCCATTTGCCAATTGGGCGGCTATCACTCAGGGGCTAACTTTGGGTCGAAAAGGAAGGGAGTTGTTCAATCCAAAGCCACATGTTGATCAGTCCTAGGGCCACATACTTCTCATCAAATCCCGGAATCCCAGAAGCATATGAAAGTCACTGTGGATAAAGCAGCTAAATGACACAACTGCAAACACAACCCAACAAACACATTCAAGAAAATAAAGCATTGCAATCAAACTACTCATCCGTGTGACCCTCTGACCGTTCCTACAGCCCCGCCATCAGGCCTGCATCACCAATAAAAAAGATGAGAGATAAAGTTATGCGATATCAAAATGTAATTTAATGAAGAATGAGTCCTTCAGTCTGAATGAATCCCAGAATGACAATCAGATTCAGATCCCTTTAAGTCTGCGCTCCGACTCTTTGTTCCTGCTGGAACATGCTGTGTGTATGTGTGTGTGTGTGTGTGTGTGTGTGTGTGTGTGTGTGTGTGTGTGTGTGTGTGTGTGTGTGTGTGTGTGTGAGTGTGTGAGATGGAGATGAAACAGCAGAGCAGATGAAAGTGTGTGTGTGTGTCTGTGTGTGTGTGTGTGTGTGTGTGTGTGTGTGTGTGTGTGTGTAGCGCAATGTTGCACGTTACACAGAACCCCCTCGTTCCCCCCCTGGGCTGGTAGCTCTGGAAGCTCTCTGGAAGCTCACTTCACTCAGATACATGCAGATCAAACGTTGCATTGATCTCTGGGATTCATAACACACACACACACACACACACACACACACACACACACACACACACACACACACACACACACACACTAGTGGCGGATCTACCAACACCACCGTTCTTTCCACCAGAAGCTGTGTGAAATATGAAACACATGTTAATCACGATCACGCCAACTGTCAGTTGCCACTCTCTGTGAAACCGTTCTTTATTCCACGCAGGACGAAAGTGAAAGGAGCTCTGTGATTGGCTGACACGCCTACCAGGAAGAGGTTGAATTAAAGATGCGGTGATTGATAGTTTGACAGTTGAAGGCACAGTAGCTAAACCACAAGATGATCTAATCCTATTACACGGCTTAGTTGAATACTCAAGTGTGATTGGTCAGTTTGGACATTCCAGAGGTGGTTATTTCTCGCTAACAGACCGTTGCTAAGGAAAACAGACTGTTGCTATGGGGGATTCAAGCAAAACAATCCCATGCTGCTGAATCTGTTTACCCACGTTTTTTCATTTGTCAGTGACATCATAGTTTACAGATTTGATATATGCCCAGTCTAGATTGTGTTGACCCGCAGTGCCTTTGAGCAAAGCCCTTCAACCAGCACTCATTACCAGTCTGAGAAACAGCGGCAGATACATGAAGGAAAATGGAAATATATGAAGGCAGAGCACACAAAACTCTCCTCTGGGGCTTTAACTGTCTCCAGTCACTCTGACACACACACACACACACACACACACACACACACTCTGTCGCCGTTGACAGTGTGTCAGTTTCTGCAACTTCGACTGGCATCCTGTGATCTGCACTGGAGATGAGAGGGACGTTTTCTCTCATTTATTTTAGATAGTTTGTTTATGCATAACAATGGTGTGAAGAGCCCTTAATTTAATTAAAGTCCCCCGGGCTGCAACAACACAAGCTAAACACATCACCCACACACACACACACACACACACACACACACACACACACACACAGGCTAAACATGCCTGGTAGCTTCAGAAAATAATAAACGCTCTGCTCTGGATTTTATGCTGCACACGTCGCTGCTAGGAAAGTCACATGACATGGACTCGGGTTGTATTTGAATTTAGCTTGAGGAGTTACTTCCTGTCAGGAAACAAATGTGTGACCTTGGGCTCTGATAGCGTGCGAGCTATTCGTTGTTGTGCATTATTTCATTGTCAAATGTTTATTGTTTTGACCATTATTTGACTTAATATGATTATTTGCCAATGCTTTTATTTTGAAGGCAGCTTGAGACACAGAGTCATTTGGATTTTTATTGGACAGGTGAAGGAGGGTTTGGCACTGAAAAGACCTCTGGTTTTTAGCAAGGTAAGAGAGGAGGCAGAAACCACTGTTCTGTGTATGTGTGACTATCCAAACCTTCAACAGATTTCCTTCAGTGACAACAGACTTTATCCCAACTGGTGTCTAGAGGGAAAGTTGACTTTGAGGTTGTTTTTAGTTTTGTTGTATGTGGTTTGAGGACTGTTGTCACAACTTAAAATGAGCTGCTGGGTAGAGAAGTAATGAGTTAGGCAACCAATGAACAAGACACAATATTCATGTGTTCATCCTCTTAGGATCTTTTAAAGGTGAGTTGCACACTGTCTGTAGAAAAATAAAGACTTTACCCAAAGTATCAGAATCAGAATTTCCTTTATTTGCGGGGTTATGTCCATTATTACCGTGAAAGTGACACAGCAGATAAAAGACAAGCAATACTAAAGTAGCTAACATGTTAAATATAGTAACCAAATAATACAAATACTTATTTATGGCAAACAATGTGTACCTGTCAGGATTTTAGTTGTGTGTATACTTTCCTCTTTTATTTTGAAATAAATGTCTCCTTTTGTCTTCACTTGTCTTCCTTCCTGTGTTTCCCCTCATATGCCTGATTGTCTGATTGTGTTTCACTTTCCCTCCAAAGCCCGTAGTTTGTCTTTGGACCCTCCTGTGACTCCCCAGGGTTCCCGGTTTGTTCTAGCTGTGTCGGCTTTTTGTTTAACCTTGCCTGCCCCTGCGGTTTTTGTGTTTTGTAAGGAAAGCTTTCCTTTTAATAAAACTTGCTTTTTGTTTCTATTCTTATATCTGCCTCCCCGGTGTCTGTACTGCATTTGGGTCCGCATTCTTGCCAAACCCTGACAGGAGCAGCATTTAATAGATAAGTGATCAATAGAAAAGAATCACTCACAGGCCCTTAAACATCATCTGGGCTAGGTGCCTCTATATAACAATGCATCCGAAGAATATACAGAGCTAAGGACTTCCTCCAAATGATGACGAGCCAGAGCATTGTTATAAGAAAGATCACATCCAAAAGTTTCAATTCAAAGCATCTTTTTTTCCTTGCAGGATACTATTCGGGAGCAAGTGAAGATTTGCACTTGAAGAAAATTCCATCACATGACCAATAACCGCTACATATAACCGTCCATATTTAATTGTAACCTCCCCTGCGGTACGATGGATGTGCTGTTTGATCATTCTTCTTGAATTAATTAATGGATATTGTGATCTATGCTCGACACATGAAGGTTCCCGGGAACACGCCTGTACTTCTTACATATGAAAAAGAAGAACTTGAAAGTGAAACTTTATTAATAAATTGACGCCGAGTTGTCACCCAGGGATTAGAAAGGCAGACAGACAGAGATGGAGACGGCGTGCCTCACTGCACAGATGTATTTTCATTTCAAACCAAATTTCCAATCAGAGCCATCTGCCTGTCGGAGCCTCTTTTCTTTTCATTTGGGCTCGTTTTGAAGAGCTCCGCTGCTCTCGTGTGAAACCTCCCGCACGTCGCCCGAGGATTGCACACTCGTCACGCACCTGGAGGTCTGCGAACGCACCCTCAAACTCTACTGGAACAAGGGTTAGCTTAGGGGTCCGAAACATCGTAGTGGTGGTGGAAGGGATAGGGCAAAAAGCCGAGAGAGAGAAAATCGGGAAGATTCATTCGAGAACCAAAAGCTTGTTGTCATGTCTTCAATTCAATGTTCCTCTGGTTCAACATTTAAATGTTCAACAGTTGTAAGATGTTACGGTACAATACTGGGAAGGCTGCACCTCAGTCTTGGCTTGCGATCTGAAGGGTCGCGTTAATAGTCCCGATCAAACCAAAAATAATAAATACAGACTAGAGAGGTGCAAGTTGGCCTCCTGGTCACTGCCAAAGTCTCCGATTTGGTCATTTCCAATAAAAAAATGCAAGTGTTTTGGTATATCTGTGATGTTTATAGGTCCTATGTCCTAGGTCCATGTGTGTATGTGTATGGAGGTTAGACGATAATACCTGAATACCCCCCTTGGGTTTCAATAAAGGGTCATCTCCTTCAATACAGAGACCTACACTAAACACTCCAAAGACCACAGAAGAAGAATAGACACAGACACAATTTAAAACATGGCAGCAGGAGCAATAACAACCTTGTGAGTTTACCACGAACAATGGAATAATGTTTAATTTGAATACAACCTGTAAACTCTAAGAGGGAGGGGCAGTGACCTAAGCAACAGACGCTGAAAGGGCTGGGGTCAATCGTCTGTTGTAGTAACTCAAAGAATACGATTTAAGACAATAAGTATAGAAATACATATAAATATTCCAGTAGATTAACCATGCAGGATTAGCCACTGTTTTTGTTAGCATCCAGTTAGCATAACAGTAGCTTTCTTACCTCTATTCGGATGATCGTCATCGGGCCAACTGTTGCTATATATAGACACTATCTTCCACAAATTGCCGTGCCCCAGAATGCATGGTGGTTCCCATTCCCTATTCCCAGTAGGAAGTGACCCTCCCTCCTCGTAGGTTATCTTTCACATCTGACCGCAGCCCCCTGCTTCAGGCTTCGGTGGCGTCACTCCTCTTCCTCCTTGTGGTCTCTTTGATGAAGAGGAAGTGGCTCAGCAATCAGGGCACAAAATAGCGTGACCCCCCCCCAAGACTTTGCGTACATAAACACACACACACACACACACACACACACACACACACACACACACACACACACACACACACACACACACACACACACACACACACAATATATATAAACACACACCTACCCTGAAGTGTCTCCCAGGCCTCCATAATCCTCTGATTCGTTCCGTTTTCCAGGCGGTCAGTGAACTGCTCACACTCTGACACATCAAACACACAAGGCAACACTTCCTGTGTGTGTGTGTGTGTGTGTGTGTGTGTGTGTGTGTGTGTGTGTGTGTGTGTGTGTGTGTGTGTGTGTGTGTGTGTGTGTGTGTGTGTGTGTGTGTGTCATATGTCAGAATTCCGATAAGGTGAGTGTTGCATGTCGATGTTTCATGTTTGTCTCTAAACACAACCAACATCACAAACACAGACACACAGCAGACGAGGTTCAGCTTCGACACACATCAGCGAAGTTGTGGCACACAAACACACACACACACACACACACACACACACACACACACACACACACACACACACACACACACCAGAGAACTGAACTCGTCCGCTGAGCCACAATAGTACAGTCCAAAAACCAAGCATGACATTGCTAATGATTGAGTGATTTGCTTCAATGATTCTTTCATAGGTTGCGCTTCAATTCAAAGTCAAAACGAAGAAGGCCTGAAGTAATCATCCTCTTTCCCAAATACGGTGCCATTTTCTAACCTTGTCTTTTTTTGTTGATCACTTCATTTCGATTGTATGAAAATATGTTTTTGCCTCTCGCTTTTTTCCCCCATTCAGTAACACCACCAGTTAAATCATGAACCATTGGTGTTAAAAGTCCAGGTGAATTTTGTGAAATCCAGTCCAAATCCAGCTTTAGATGTGAAAGATACTGACATGTTCTAGCTCTTCATTAAACAGCTTAAGTTTGAGCATTAATACTGAAATGTTGCCACAAAACATCCCCTCATCCTAACCCCATCCCCTAACCCTAACCCCAATTCCTTAATATAAAAGTCTCAAAGCAAACAAGCCAATAAGACATCAACAGCTAAGCTCTGATTATAGTATATGAATGTATGTCTTGTATCTTGTATTGATTGGTGTTAAGTAAACATGTATCTGTCATGCAGACTTCACTACAGCCCGTACTGCTGGATTTCCATGAACTGCAACCGTCCAAAGATTCAATAAGTGAATGAGTTAAGGTTATCTGTGACTAAATAAACAGATTGTTTCATAATGCTGATGCCTTCCTTGAAAGCAAACGCCCCAAATCCTGAGCCCCTGTCTCTTCCTCGAGTTGTCCAGAAGTGATATAAACAAACCTCCCTCCTGAAGTAAGGTGGAATTAGTTTCTGTCGGTCATTATGGTGTCACGCATCGAGGGAGTCTATCTAGTCTTATGTGCCGTGCTTTTTCTGCTCTTGATTTGGTATTTCTAAAAGGCTAGATGCCTCTAATGGTTTGTTTTAACAGGGCATAAATCATTTGTGTAGAGCAGCAGAAGAAGAAGCGACCGTATGTCAATGCACTAATTAAAAAAGGTGCATTAAAATCTAAAACAGGTCATCATTTATAATGAAGATAAGCTTGCAATGAGGAAACACTGCAGTATAGGAGCTGTTGTTCATCCCTTTCTTTCTGTCCTCATGCACCTCTTTTGTTATTTTTATTCATATTTTCCGGCATTTTCCTTGCACCATTGTGTAGCCTGCATTATTTGTTGATGGCACAGATTGTTAAATATAATATATGTATTATTGATGTGTTAGGTTTATTTTTATTTTGCAACAAATACCTTGCTATTGTGCATACGACAGCAATCCTCTAAAATCTGGAATTGATTTGCTTGTTTGTGTGATGTTCTATAAAGAGTAGAGATGATGTACTGCTGTTTATCCCTTTGTTTTCGGTCGTTGTATGTGTGAGGTTGTTTGAGTTTGTCTCAGCAGATATTTCTATTGTTCTGTTACATCTCCATTGATTGTTTTATGATGTAATGCCTCTGTTTTCACTATTATATGTGTGACTTTATTAAAGATAAGGAATAAGGATTTCTAACTCGGATGCTTTTCAGACTTCCATTTAAACTAAGATAGATATTTTAGTCTCAGGGTTGAGGATCAATGATGAAACGGTGAATAAAGGGGAGTGATTTAGGACAACGCTTCTGATGATTTCCACAGTGTGTTTGAGATTGATTGAATGAGTTCTGAGGAGTGTTTTCTGGGTCGAGCGGTTCAGGACACGCAGCGGGATCCAGTTGACGCCACGCTATCTGCTGAATGCACTTCTGATAAAAGCTACATTTTCTCAGACTGCCGGTTCAGACGGATAATAACCGAGGTGAGAACCAAACGTGGAGCTTCTTCTTCTTCTTCAGGTCAGCTGCAAACCCTGGCTCATCAATGTGGAAACATTACGTCCGACGGTGTTTCTCTGACCTGACCATTCATGGGTAATTGCTCACCCGTAGTATATTGCTGACCTTTGACTTTCCGGCATTCAGACCTGACGGCTGATTCCTCAGTCAGTCCTTATGAAGGATGTACTGGGTGGCTGATTGCCAGCCGTTGACACACCTCTTCTTTTATGGAGATATCCATTAAATACCAACAAGCGTTCCACCTGCTGCTCGTTCTGACCTCGGATCAAACTACATTTAGGAAAATATAGCTCTCAATTCAGCAGCATTTTCACTTTTTTTCAAAACTAGATCCAAAAAACAACACGTAAATCAAACATCTCTAAAATGCACTGTCCACTAAGTAAGGCTAAACTCAATTCTGGTCCAATCTCAGCACTCTGCAGAGGGGAAAGGTGTTTCCCTTATTATCTGAGTATGTACGGCATGGTCAGACCAGCATCTAAAACCAATGCATTTGGAAAGATTATGCTGAATTTGCATTGGAAGCAAATAAAATAATCCACATCCATTCCACTTGGATGCAAGAATTTGCTCCATTAACCAACTGCTAACTGTTTTGGCAGATTATATTTTATCAGAGAGTCAAAAATGCTCTAATATATCAGCTTCATATTCTTTATAACTGTTGTTAAACGTGTGATGGTGTCGGGGGGTCTCAACACTATTTAACTTCTGTCCTGGTTACCAACTATCAAGTGCTTGCGTCTGCTCTTGGCGAATGATACCAATTTACAAGCATCCCTTTAGCTTTACTAAGAGACGAACCGTGCTACAAATTAAGCCCATCCCTGGCAGGAAGTCCCCTGCAATTCTTAGCTGTCTTGATGGTTGCGCTTTCGCCTTATCGGACGGCACCGATATCTTCACAGAAACACAACAGCATCATTAGAGCAGAGCCATTTTACTGAGCGTAATATGAATGCAACTTTACATACGTAACTCAACTAGTGTAACGAAGATGCCTACTTTGACCAACATAGCCAAGAATGTCTTTAAGTTCACACACATTAGAGTATAGAGACATGTAGGGGGCTACCCAATTTGATAAAAGAAGACACAAAGTGCGGACCAATTGGTTTTTTCAACAAGTGGGCATTAAGAACCATTAGCACATCTCCAGTTTTAATGGGGAACAAGCTAGCATGTTAGCGCTTAGCTGACCAGTTGTAGTAGCCAAAAAAGAAAGGACTGTCGGCTGGTATCGTGTTGAGCTTTGAATCAGGGCTGTCACATTCTGGTTGTTGATAGAAAAGTGTGTTTTGGGAAATATAGCCAAGAAACACTTGTTAAATTGCCTTGGTTAAAGCCAGACTTTTCACTTTGTATCATCCAACAACTTCTCCTTTGTGAATAAAAGGCCATTATGTTTCGAGAAGAAGAGTACTTTCCCAAAACCTCATGCTACCCTTCTTCTAAGCGATGGGCTGATTCCTTTTAACAGATCTTCAGTATATGAACGAAAACATTTGTTATGTAACCTGAATGAGCCCCATTAACCGCTCTACGCCTCTTTAGAGCGCTGCGGCATCTATTCAGAAAAATCTTTTAGCTGAAAGCAGACGTGTTTCTGCAGAGTGACGGAGGCAGGAGGCTTTGAGGGATTGAATCTGCTTTTCAAAACTTGATGAAAGAAAATAAAGAAGTAAGTTTATATAAAAAATAAACAGAACACCAAAGCTAGGAGCGGGATTACACCAAACTCAGGCAGTCGTTGGAGGATAGAAAGGAAATGTAAGGTATTAGTAGACACCTCTATGCAGACACAGTTTCACTTTTCTGGGTAATATGAGGGGTTAGGAAACCGTCTGAATGTTAGGCTTAGAAATACTGTCGCCTTTGTTATGCAAATCTGTGTCTGGAAATTATAGTTGTGCATGTTGACATTTCAAACTCGGTCAGCTATATTAAAGTTCATACCCAGAGGCCAACTGCAATACTGTAGGCTCTTTAAACAGGGTTCATGGAGAACCCTGAGTCCTGTTTAAAGGGGGAGGGGGTTGGTTTGTCTCTCTGATTAAGGCTGTGATTTAAAACCACAGTGGCATACCAAATTGTTTTTCTGAGCTGATAGGCTGCTGGTTTGTTGTGCATTTAACCTATTCCCCCAAACAACCTATGTACTTAACGTATCTATAATATCCTGCCTTATATTTTGTTTAGTTTATATTTTGTGTACATTTTTAGTCTGACGTGTATATTTTCTACTTTTCTTTTTAATGCTATTTTTATTTCAATTGTCTTTATGTTGCTGCAACGCAAACATTTCACAAGTTGTGATCAATAAAGTACTTATCTATCCATCGTATCTATCCATCATTTTCAGAACTGCTTTTAATCTGTAATTAATGTTTAATGTATTTTAAGTGTTGTTTTAATTATGTTTTTAGGAATTTCTACTCTTTAAAGTGTCTTTGAGTTGTTCTAGAAAAGCGCTTTATTGTTATTATTATTATTATTATTATTATTATTATTATTATTATTATTATTATTATTATTATTATTATTATTATTATTATTATTATTATTGTTATTATTATTATTATTATTATTATATTATTATTATTATTATTATTATTATTATTATTGTTATTATTAATATTATTATTATTTTTATTATTATTATTATTACTATTATTATTACTATTATTAACATTATTGTTATTGTTGTTATTGTTGTTGTTATTATTATAATGGTTATTATTATTATTATTATTATTATTATTATTATTATTATTATTGTTATTATTAATATTATTATTATTAATATTGTTATTATTATTATTATTATTATTATTAATATTATTAATATTATTATTATCATTACTATTATTATTATTATTATTATTATTGTTATTATTAATATTATTATTGTTATTATTATTGTTATTATTATTATTATTATTATTGTTATTATTATTAACAAAATATAAAATAACTGAGAAAAAAGGAAACTGATTTGCAAACTGAAAAAATATTGTTTAATGAATCAAAATTAAGAACAAATCAAACAATAAACGATGCAAAAATAAACATTGAAATGTGTTGAGAACTTTCGCTTTACACTTGACTGTATGGTTGAGTCATCAGGCTCTGGTCGGTGTAATACTAGTTTCAATGTGATCTGTTGCTTTACTGACATGTTCAAATGCAGAAAAGCTCAAACAATGTGTAAAACTTTACAAATTCCAAATGAATTCCTGATCTTTGTCAGAGTTTAAAGTAAAAAACGTTTTAAAATAAATACAGATTCAGGCTAAACTGAGCTGAAGTAAAGCAGGCTCACACTCAAGCTTTACTTCACTCTAATTCAGGATTTTTCAGGAGTCACTTTTGTATTTTTCTCTACATGATGTACAGGATGTCACGTCCTCCCTTCATCTCCACCATCTGCTTTCTGTGGGAATACACAGCCCCGTCCTGCCAAGAAATGCAGGTGTGTGTGTGTGTGTGTGTGTGTGCCTGTGTCTGTGTGTGTGTTTATCACCAGCAGCCGTCACTCAGCCTCTGGGGTCTGGGAGTCCCTCATGATGAAGCCATCCATTATTTACTGAGCAGTCCAGCAGACAAAAAAAAAATGAAAATCAATTATTTCAATGGGAATTATTCAGACGCTGCTTTGAATGTTGATGAGGAAGACAGAGGATGCATACCAACAAAGACTGCATGAGAAGGAAAGCAAACATGTAAATACCGGCTAATGTTTGTATGCACTGGACACAAAACTCTTTTAAAAAGGACATTTTTCTTTTTTTAAAACAAACACAACTCCAAAAAACTCCAAAGCTTTTCTGAATGTGTTTCATAATTAAGTTGTAGTTGACTGGCTCCATGGATGGTTATCATGTTGGTTGTTGTGTGTATTTATACCTGTGTTACTGTTACTTCTGACAAAATGTCAACACTCAAAGCTTCGGACATTTATGCGTGGAGTATTTACTGATGTATTTATTAACCTTATTACAGGCTTCTAACCACAAACCTGTTCAGAAAACCTTTGACTTTGAGACGAGGAAACAGGAAGTGGGACATTGCTAAGTCCTTTTGGGGTTTTAAGGACTCATTCCTGCACCACTCTCAGGAGAGAGTCTACAGACACAATGAGACAACGTTGATTTGGGATGTTTTCTTTCCAATTGTCTGCAAAAAAACATGGTATGGAAGCAAAATAAAACAGTGAATAAAAATAGTACCACGTCTCCTATAAAGTGGTAAAGCCTGAAAACATTAAATCTTCCTAAATAAACAACAACAATACTCACACTTTAGAAATCATATACTCATATAAAGTGATCTGTTATTGTGATTTCAAGAATAATGGTATTTATTTGATGTCACATATTTACTATGAAATGTTTCCATGTGCAGTTTGTTTATTGACGGGGAAATCAGGGTTTGGTTTCAGTCATCAATCCCATCTGCAGGTTTCTATTTTTCAGAATCAATTATTTAGCGTGTGGCTAATTGCAGCACATGTGAAGCATACGGTCTGTGTGTGTGTGTGTGTGTGTGTGTGTGTGTGTGTGTGTGTGTGTGTGTGTGTGTGTGTGTGTGTGTGTGTGTGTGTGTGTGTGTGTGTGTGTGTGTTTGGCTAAAAGGCTTAAGCTATAGAGAAACGGATCAACTTACTTAATTGTTCCAGCAAATAAGTAACTGGGACCATAATTATGATTTTAAAAACATAAAAACTCATAAGCTTGTTTTAATCACAGACCTTATTTTAGGCTAACACGTAAAAAAACCCATTGACGTAGAGACGAAGGAACCAAAAGTATTCAAATATGAAGTATTTTCCAGCTGTTAGAGTCCCTTACTAAGCCACTATAATACAGAGATATACCACAGTGCATTTACAATATCTCCCTTTATGTTTTTAATCCACAGCTACGGGCTGCATGATTGTAAACAACATATTATTAAATTACACATTGCATAATTTAAGTTGTCTGATTAGAAAAGATATCCGCTGTATGTTTTAATTAAACATCATATCATCCTACTACAGAAACTCAGTTCATTCAACACGGTCCAGCAGTGGCTCAGTCAGTAGGGGCTTGGACTGGGAATCGTAGGGTCGCCGGTTCAAGTCCCCGAACAGACTTGAAATATGGAAAGTGGACTGCTACTTGGAGAGGTCCCAGTTCACCTCCTAGGCCTTGCCCTTGAGCAAGGCACCGGACACCTCCAATCCCCCCTCCCCATCGCTCCCCGGGCGCTGCACGATAGCTGCCCACTGCTCCTAGTACTAGGATGGGTTAAATGCAGAGGACCAATTTCACTGTGTGTGCTCTGCTGTGTGCATGTATGTGACTAATAAAGAGGGTTTCATCCTCCGATTCTGTTCTTCTATCAGATCTTTCACCTGAAACAACAACAAACTCATCTGTTGTCCGCTCAAAGTGTTACTGTAGTCTGTTACTTGCTCTGCTCCGCCCCAAATGGACTCTGCAAAAAGTCACGTGATGTGTTTCTGTCCTCGTAGAAAAATATTTTGTAAAGCTTTGCTGTATTTGTGTCTGAGAGGATTTACCAGAAGCATGAAATGTGTTTGTTTGATAGATACCTTATTTTACTTGCAAACCAAAGTTTGTAGGTGGTGTTTTGTATTTGTTAACCACACTGTGTTTATTCGTGACTCATGGGACATTTGTAAAGCATGTGTGGTTTGTTATGACAGGTTATTACCTCCATACCTTCACCTGCCCAAACTCCTCGTCTATCTACCTCACCTGCTACCTCTGTCCATCTCATGCCTCCTGCACATACCCCACCACCTCCATCTACCGCCCTACCTTATTCCATGAACTTATCTTCCATTCTCCATTTTCCTCACCCATTATTTTCTCCCTTTCTCTGCTGGGGGTTTCCTCCAAATTTCAAATACATATTGAAAACTAATGTAACTTGAATGTCTAAGCCTCTCTGGATGTAGAGCTGTACTGCATGATAACAATTACATGATAGGATGTTGACTCCTCGATATTATATACTATGAACAACACAACTGAAAGAAAGACGAGTTAGGATTCTGTATAATTGTATTTGCCTCTTTTATTTTGATTTATTTGACTGCTGTAAATGGGCTTTTTTCTTTGTTGAACGTGGGAAGAATTTCATTTCATTTTGATTAACGACAAGCCGCCAGACAACTCTGGGTTAGAAACTAACAATTTAAAAGATAACGCTTTGGAAATGTCTGTTGAAAAGGCGAATAAGTGGCTTCATCAAACAAAGGAAGGACACTGCGACAGTGACTAGAAAGTCCTGCTATCTTAAATGATAAAAGATGTTTCAAATGGTATTTTTAAAACAAAAGAATGGTTTGCACAAGAGAAGGCATGACCCAACCTACTCTAAAACATACACTCTAAAAATGCTGGTTAGATTGGACAGAAGATATTATTCCAACCCATCCATTTGCTGACATTCGCTAACGTACACGAGTGAGAGTCACAAGCGAACGTTGGTCCTTTTATATAAGCTAAACGTTTGATAAATGACAGGTATAAGCTATCATTAGCTACTGTACATAAGTGACCGTCACATAGAAAGACACGTGTTACTCATCCAACAGTTCCCGTTACCCTACAGTTGTTTTTCCAGATTTGTGGAAACAAAACCTTTATTTATCTAAAGACTTTTGTTCTTTCCGCTGGATGTTGGGGACTTTTGTTGGATATGATGACGACAAAAGTAGGAAAAGGCCATTCTTTTGTGCAGAAATCTGTTTTTTTCCTGCTTCTACAGAAATCAAGCACCAGTAAGAACCAAAATCAATAAGCAGAACCGAAATGGGAACCGGTTATCGTTGAAATCCAAATGATATCCGACCTTAGTTGACTTCCTTTTTCCTGTTGGTTTCTGCACAGGTGGTTTAATGAATTGGTATGCTGCAGCACCAAGATTGGATTCATTGGAAGTCAAATGGTCCAAACTAGAAAACCAAACCCATCAAAAGCATATTTAAGTTCACTGACAGTCAAGGTGTGTTGTCCACCTACTTTTCTAATTATATTTTGGAGGACTAATAGGAAAACTATCCCTGTCACCTCCTCTTCAGTTCACCCTGTTTCTGTTTGTCCATCTGTCCCCCTTCGTTGGCAAAACTCAGACGGACACAGAGGTGGAATATGGAAATAGCCGTCGCTGTGCTCCTTCATTATTCATATTCCAGTTGCCGGTGAATAATCAGATTACTGCTGATGAACACGCTGAATAATTCAGGAGGCTGTGATTGGGCCTGGGGATGAGACCTGGGAGGTGTTAAAGGAGAAGGGGACCGAAACAGGATCCCCAGGGTGCCTGAGGTCCCCCCTCTCTCCCTTGCCACAGTTTCCCGGTTCGGCGCCCGGGTTAATGACCACATTGGGGGGGGCTGATGACGTCTATCTATAACGACCCGCTGAGAGGAGGGCGGCTGAGTAACTGAGGGGAGGAGGGGGATCGATCTGAGCGCTGCGGGGTGCACTGATTGGCAGGGATAAGTTATGTAAGGTGAGGCAAGGCCATTAATAAGAGCAGATTTGTGTGGGAGGGAATACAGGGATTTTAGCCTTTGCAGAACATTTACATGCACTACAACCTATAGAACACACTACTGGAAAAGGAAAACCAAAAAGCATAATAAGGCCCCTTTAAACTTTTTGTCTAACTAATCAGAAAGAAAAAACAAAAAAGTTGCGTCAGACCACGAAGTAATGCGGGTGCGTTAAAATGAAGGAGTCTCTGTGCTTCACTGAGAAAGGACTCTAAACTGTCCTGACGTTCAGAAACATTTCCCCCTGCTGCAGCCGGTGAACCCAGCTGTGTGTGATTAAACCTGCCTGACCCCCAGTGAGAGGCAAGGGGGCTAGTGATGTACCTGTGGGGCAAAGGAGGAGACAGAGGCCAGCCAACAACACCAGCACCCCCTCCACTGCACCACCTGCTACCTGGCACACTGAGAGAGTATAAACTCTTTAAATGTTACCTTAAGACTATAATCCGTTACAAAATAAAGACAATGTCCATTAGCCGCTCCAAAGAGCCAGCTGTCGGAGTTACCAGAACGACATGAAGAGTGAGCTGGACTTATCCATCGGTGTCAGGGTTTAGAGCAGACAGACAACGGTTCAAAAATACCTTTCTTCAGGAAGCGCAGGGCAAAGGCCGGGCGATACAGACATTAGCAAAACTCTTCATTACACCGCTTTGTGTCTACTAGAGGTGTGCAAATTAACCAAACCTACCTAGCAGAAATAAAGAATAGCCTAAAGGAATAAAATGACTTTAAATATTTGGTTACTTGTGTTGACTTCTCTTCAACTGTGCAATGTTTGTCCTCCCAGTTTGACTTTTGATAAAGCATACAATATAAATCATCACCAAAACTATCAATAAGCCTTCTGAGAGAAATGTATTCAGACTTCTTACCACAACTTTGATTTGAATCATTTCAAACTGACCACAGGGAGACTGCGGTTCCTTTACGTTCAAGCTAAACACTCGTAATTTAATCTAAGTAGTGATCGTAATTTCTTAGTTTGAAACTAACCATGTTGTTGGATAATAGAACTCTTTATCCCCACACGCAAACATTTGGAAACGGTTCAAATTTAACAACAAGAAGAGTACAAGTGAGACTATCGCTCTCATGACATGGTAAACTTTTTCAAATCCAATGTTTAGTCTTTGTTATTTTGAAGGTGAAAACCAGGGCTGGGCAAGTTAACGTGTTATCCATCCATCCATCCATCCATCCATCCATCCATCCATCCATCCATCCATCCATCCATCCATCTTCTCCCGCTTATCCGTCAGGGTCGCGGAGGTAACAGCTCCAGCAGAGAGCCCCAAACTTTCCTTTCCCTGGCCACATCAACCAGCTCTGACTGGGGGATTCCAAGGCGCTCCACGGCCATCCATCCATCCATCCATCCATCCATCCATCCATCCATCCATCCATCCATCCATCCATCCATCCATCCATCCATCCATCCATCCATCCATCCATCCATCCATCCATCCATCCATCCATCCATCCATCCATCCATCCATCCATCCATCCATCCATCTTCTCCCATCTTATCCGTCAGGGTCGCGGAGGTAACAGCTCCAGCAGAGAGCCCCAAACTTTCCTTTCCCTGGCCACATCAACCAGCTCTGACTGGGGGATTCCAAGGCGCTCCCAGGCCAGCGAAGAGATATAGTCCCTCCACCTGGTCCTAGGTCTACCCCTCGGTCTCTTCCCAGCTGGACGTGCCTGGAACACCTCCCTAGGGAGGCGCCCATGTGGCATCCTCACTAGGTGCCGAACCAGCTCAACTGGCTCCTTTCCTTTAACGCGTTATTATCGCATTAATTAACGCCTTTATTTTATCGAGCATTAACTGTTTCTTTAATCAGTATTACTGTTTTGTTTTGCTGACTGCCTCTGAATGCACATACAGTCAAACCCTGGGTCACAGGAGGGCTGGGTTGTTGATCAGCATTGGCTTCGGATGGGAGTCATCACGCGTCTCAACCAATGAGAGGATTTCGGGCGGGCCTAAGAATCCTGCAGCGCTCACATGAACCCAAACAGAAGAGAGCTGGCGTGGACAGAATCATGGAGAAAAGTATTGAACTCTTACAAGGACATTTTACTTCTCTTCCAGACAAACAAACTATATAAAACGTTAATGCAGAAAATCGACTGATCCATTAAAGCCATTAATCGGGGTAAAGTAACGTGATTGTTGACCCGTACTAGCACATCATACTCTGTCAGTAGCAGAAGGATTTTGTTGAATGATGACTATTTTGATAAACAAAAACCAGTATACGAAGTAGAAAGAAGTGGCTTGTTTTTACCTCGTTTTCATCAGTGATCAAATACCAGAACAGTGTTTGATTTTCTAATAACACTATAACAATGACTCAATATGCTAAAAAGTGCATCTCAGCACAGTAAAACGTTGCGGATAGACTGCATCAGTGGAGCTGCGGAGTGAAGAGTTTCTGTGCTTAACTATCAGAGGAATCGCAGTGGATGGAACAACAGAGAGCTGCTTTAAAATCCATGTTTGTTTCCATCGCTGTGCCATTTGTTGTTGTACCGTCTGATGCCTCCGTGTGTTTGTGTGTGTGTTATCTTATCATGTGGTTTTAGCTTAGCACTGTTAACAAACAAAGCCTGGGTAAATATAATGAGAGGACGCCCGACATGAATTCACAGTTCCGCAGACTTTGTATCACTGTCAATAAACACGGCTGTGGTCCAGGTTTAAATGCTCCGACAACAACCAGACGTAGAGCAAAAGGTAGTTTAATCCTGTCAGAATGCACCGTAAGTTAAAATAGGCCTACACTCAGTATTGTGTACAGTTGAATTAAAGGGACTGTTGCTCTGTCGTGTAGCACCTGACCAGCTGAGCTGTGGCAAAGCCCAGCTAAATGTGCAGGCTTTTAAAAGTCTGCAACACTTTAATATCCTGTGTGTTTTTACATGCACCGTTTGAAAGACATGCCAGCCAACTACCCCCTGATCAGCGCAAAAACAATTTGGTAGGGAAGAAAAAGCCAATATAAAGAGGTGCAGTACAGCACCGCACCGTCAGTGTCTGATTCATTAAAACGTGTAACTGAGAAACACTTAAGGGTTTGTGCTGCACTGAGGACCTCAGTCATTCTCGGGGACAGTGAGGCAACTTCAGTAATTACACTTTTTTTCAGGCACAGTCTGTTTCTTTACCTCCCAATTTGTTTTCCTTTTGATTTTCTTTTCAAACTTCTGGGTATTTTTTTCAAATTTTCGAGTTTGGGGAATTTCTGACTATTTCTTCAAAAACATCACTTTTTTCTCAATTTCGATTTGTAAAAATGTCCCATTATGTTCTCATTATTCTAATTCCTTCTTCCTGTGGCCCTAATCATCTTCTTTTAGGAACTTGCAATTTTTTTTCCTTTAATTTTCAGTTTTTTTTCTAAATTTTGACTTTTTGTGAATTTCCGACTATTTCTTCAAAATGATCACTTCTAAATTTCGAGTCTTTAGCAGCAGTGTGTTATCGAGTAATAACAACCTCCGAAATGTCCATATTGACCAATCAGAATCGAGTATTCGACTAAGCCGTGTAATAAATCCATTTAACATTAGCTATCTCTATGCAGAAGAGCATGTCGAGTAGGATTAGTCCCTTACGTAAAGCTGTAACAGGTATACCATTATTATGGAAAGAAATATAACATCATTATTGATAATATACACTTTTTCATTCAGGATGTAATGACAAATCAAACATTATAAAGTGATGTATAACACATTAAACTCTGTCAGCCAATTGTCTGAGAATCAACAAAAAAAAGCCTCATTAATCTTAATTTACTTCACTTGAAGGAAAGCGGCCAAATCTTGTCTAGAATAATTAAAATAAACCATTAAAAATGTGGATAATATTTAATTGAATTATATAATCTCATTACATTTCATGACAACCACCCCCCCAAACACACACACACACACACTTCCAGATGTTTTATAAAAGAGAATAAAGAGACGCGGGGGAATACCCATTCATATGCATTCAGTCAGAAAAGCAATAAGCCAAAATCAAACGTTATTTATTTACATGAAACATCATTACTCACACTACAGCTTCACAGACTGTCATCCAGCCAATCAGACGCTCACTTCATAACATTACCCAGAAACCCACGGGGGAGTACGTCTTTGTGTGGCGTGCGCCTTGAGACGCACGAGAAACCCACGACGGGAAAACAACGCTAACAAAAGCAATTGTATTATATCTAACGAGGCATTCATGCACGTTCACATCAGGAACACGCATGAGGAGCAGGAGGAGCATCTGGAGACAAACACGCATCAACATCCATGATCATGCAGTCAAAACACACATATCTGTCCCAACAACACACACATTCAGGTGGAATTAAAAGGGGGTTATTTACAAATGGTTAAAGAACTGACTTCAAAATACTGCTGTTGGATTCTAAAGCAATTTTGCTGCTCCATCATTCTGTCAACACTAAACATAGAGAAGCATTGTTCAGTTTGAATAATTCAAATATTTAGATTATTTAAGCTAAAGATTTGTCTTTTTGCTGCTGCCTTTTATCTTTCAGTGCAAGACAACTCATATATGATTTAACTTGTATTGTGATATGATTTACAATTTGGGAGGGATTTATATATGTGTTTTATTTTATAGTTTCTCATTATCAATTAAACATCAATCAATGTGTGTCCAAGTGTTTTTATTATTATCATTATTATTATTATTATTATTATTATTATTATTACTACATTTCTTTATTATTATTATTATTATTATTATTATTATTATTATTATTATTATTATTGTTATTATTATTTTTCTTATGATTAATAATCTATTTATTTGACTGTTTTTTTTGTTTTTTTTTAAGAGGATCCGTACCAAACAAAAAAACAACCTGATTTGCTCGCCAGGATATCTCCACAGTTCAACATTTAAAAATGTACATTTATTTCTTTGTAAACAGCTGAATGAAAATGGGAAAACTTCTGGCAAAAGTCTGAATTTGTGTGAATAATTAAACTGTAGATGAAATAAAAACTATTCTTAAAAAAAAGTACCTACAACAACAACAACAACAACAACAACAACAACTGTGCTTCCTGGAATTGTCCTATTGCACTTGTCTATAATGCAACTTCAATTAAACTATCGCCCTTTTACAATAATACCTTGTCCTGTCTTTATAAAGACCAGATACTTCACGGACGACGTAAATATCTTGAGGAGTAAAACATGACTTGAGTCACACGTCTGCATCATACACAAATTAGGTAGTGATGATTAACGCCACAACACAGTGAAGCGGTCTAACTCCAGTTATGATGCTGATGAGTACATCCAGTGGCGGGGACACAAACGCCATTTAATCACAACACGCTCCATATAAAAGAGACATTTCTCATCTGTGCACGATGTGTGTGGTGTATTTAATGCGCTTTGTATTTAGATATGTTGCCTCCCTGACTCCACATGTGTGAGTAATTTGAATTTATGCGCTGTGCATGAGGGAGGAAGAACAGTGAGGATATGTTGTTATTTTCTCATATTTACCTGCTAATTTTGACAGGAGAGAGGGGTGAAGGAATGAGGCCCATAAACCTGAAAACCAGTCAGTGTTTTATGACTTCCTGTTTTTTGATCACAGTTTTGGTCTGTGATTAACACGAGGCTACATGATTTTAACATGTCTTATTACAGAATGCCATATGTCAGTAAATAGCGCACTCATGAATTTAAAAAGGGTGTGACATCTAGACTAAACATCATCACGCCCGACATTAGCCTCCTTTAGCTTAGCGGTGGTGACCTGAAGTCATGTGACCGTGCTGTAGTTCCTTTATAGCCCAACGTTAGCCGCCTTTAGCTTAGCGGTGGTGACGTGAAGTCATGTGACCGTGCTGTAGTTCTTTATAGCCCAACATTAGCCGCCTTTAGCTTAGCGGTGGTGACGTGAAGTCATGTGACCGCGCTGTAGTTCCTTTATAGCCCAACGTTAGCCGCCTTTAGCTTAGCGGTGGTGACGTGAAGTCATATGACCGTGCTGTAGTTCCTTTATAGCCCAACATTAGCCTCCTTTAGCTTAGCGGTGGTGACCTGAAGTCATGTGACCGTGCTGTAGTTCCTTTACAGCCCAAAATTAGCCGCCTTTAGCTTAGCGGTGGAGACGTGAAGTCATGTGACCGTGCTGTAGTTCCTTTATAGCCCAAAATTAGCCGCCTTTAGCTTAGCGGTGGAGACGTGAAGTCATGTGACCGTGCTGTAGTTCCTTTATAGCCCAACGTTAGCCGCCTTTAGCTTAGCGGTGGTGACGTGAAGTCATGTGACCGTGCTGTAGTTCCTTTATAGCCCAACATTAACTTTTTACTTAAAAATTCTTGAATTGGTGTTAATATGTGGAGCTTATAATACTGAACAAAACGTTGAAGTATTATGATGTTTGTACGGAGCTTATTTTCTACATAAACAAAACTAATGGAAAATCTAATTGGCTTTTTGTTGAGGGCACCAGGGAAACTGTTGCCTTCAGGGTCAACTACATAAACACGACACCACAGCACCACTCCATCATCTTTGTTCTTTATGTACTGTATTTTCCTTTATGGTTTGAGAAGGACATTTATTCTTGAATGTAACACACACACACACACACACACACACACACACACACACACACACACACACACACACACACACACACACACACACACACACACACACACACACACAGCATTTGTAAGTCCTGCATAACGGAGAGCAATAGCCAGGGAGAATCAAAGGTGAGAGTACATCATCATTTGTCAAAAGCACAAACTCTGAGCGCTGAAAGCAGCTGCAAATAGTATTTCAGCGCTGACCTCGCACTCTCTAAAGCTCGATCCTCAGCGGCCTTGAGTTTCTCTCCGAGGATCGAGATGTTTTTTTTCCAGAAAGGTTGTGCATCTGCGGCGGCGGAGTGGTCCGGACGTCTCTGCCGGCCACCGAGGCTGAACTAGGTCAGCCGTCTAAACCGCTCGGGGGAGATGGCCATGGTAGAAACACTAATCAGCGCTCGGCCAAGGGTGCGCTTCATTTCTTCGCCCGCGGGACCCTGGAGAAGCTCGGTATCAGCGGCAGGAAAACACCGGAGGACAACGTTTACTGACAAAGCATCTGAAATCTAGCTCTTAATCAAAGAGGCTTGTTCAGACAGCGACCTTCTGCACACACACACACACACACACACACACACACACACACACACACACACACACACACACACACACACACACACACACACACACACACACACACACACACACACACACTGGGTTTATGCACATTGACATTTCAGTATTTGACCCAGTATTTCGTGTCTGCAGGATAATGTTTCCCAGCGCTTCACTAATGCATCTGATGGAACTGGGCTCCAAGTTAACCCCAAGATCAATTTCTTTGAGACTTTAACCAAACAGGGTGCATGCTGGGAAGTCTGTGAATAAACTAAATCACTAGTGGAAGGCCTGTACAGAAAGAAAACATTTACATATTGTTTATTCTGTCCAGTCATTTCACATAGATGTCTGAAACCCCCTTCAACAGCCTCCAATGAAACAGGTGTTCATCTCAAATGCTGGACATCTTTATAGGCAGATAAAGAGAACTGTTTAAAAGTGAATAAATGCTGACTGTGATGGATTATCTGTGAGTACATTTCCAGTCTCTGCGAGGTGTTTTTTATGTAGGAATGGACTAAAGCAATGGCTGGAACAAAGGAAATAAATCAACAATGTTTTTCATCTGAAAGGGCGGCGTCTTGTTATCAAATTAGACAGAACGCCTCCTTCAGGGAGAAATAAATTGAAATCTTTTCTTTTTTCTGCGTTCTCTTTTCTTTTCTTTAAGTAAATCAGTGATCGCTGGAAAAGCCCCCCGGGACGTCATGATAATCAAATTACTCTCGGCTGATCTGAAGGAGGCCTGATAATCAGCATCGACAGGAGCTGGAGGTCCCCCAGAAACACCCCAACACACACACACACACACACACACACACACACACACACACACACACACACACACACACACACACACACACACACACACACTCGAAACCACATTATGCATTGAGGCAAACACATCTCCAGGGGAATTTGTTGTCTTGTTAGGAACATTTTTATGGCATTAATACATTCTGTGATGAAGCCCCGCCCACAATGATATTCTTAACACGTGATTGGCTCCTCCTGTGGCTCCCACATTGATTGACAGGTCTATGTGAACACGGGAATATAGACATTGACCGAATTATAAAACTCCATTTATTATTCACATATTTTCTGAGGCATGACTATTTTCCAGATATATTTTACGTACGTGTTTCACATATATTTTTGGAAGGTTTTCAGACATTTTTTAACTTGAAATATAAATTAAATGTATTTTTTAATATTTTTTAACGTTCCCAGACATTTTTGGCATTTTTTCAGATTTACTTTACATACTGTATGTGTGGGATATTTTTTAACACATTTTTCTGGTATGTTCGACTTTAAACTGTCATTTTTGGGGTTGTTTTTCAGCGTTTTACTGCAGTTTAAGTTGTGTAGTTTAATCTGCAGCAGTGCATTATATCCCATAGTACCATATACAGGTATGTGCTTAGCCACAGTAACTACCACCTGAGGATGTCACAAATGGATTGCAGTAAATATTACAAAATGTGCTTCTAACTTTGCATAAATGGGTAATACTCAAGTAAAAGTGCAAAACTCTAATCCTTCCCCTCCTTGTATTCCTCCCCTTCTTCCATCCCTGCTTCCTTCTTTCCTATCCCCTTGTCTTTGTTCTTCCTCACTTTCCTGGCTGTTCCTCTCCTGTCAGAGTTAAGTGATCGTAGTTAAAATGAACGGATGATTTCTCACTGATGTTTAAAGAAGCTTAAAATGTAGCTGCTGCACACACTATTTATCCTCTCAGTTTAGAGAAACCTTTTTTAAGAAGAAATTCTGAACTGACAAATTTGTCTCAGACTGAAAAACAACCTGCGATTAATGAGGTTAAAAGGGAAACATCCAGGGAGGAAGCAGCGTGTTTTCTCACTGTAATTGGCGTTGTTATGTTGTCAGACGTCAGGCGAGATGAAGAGGAGGATACATATTTTCTTTCAGTTTGAGTTAACTCAGGATCTGACTCATTTTGTGGACGTGGTGGAGCTCAGAAGTCTGTCAGGACTCCATAATTACTTTTATCTGAAGATCTGTTGGTTTGTGGCTCAAAAATGGAGTCTGAAAAACTTTGTGGGGTTTTCATCATCTAAGAGGAAGCTGCTGAGTGAGAGATGACGCACAAAGCAATAAGAAAACACACAGAGCTTCCCTTTCTTCAGAGACTGCGAGTTTTCAGCTAAATTTCAGCAGCAATCATTTATTTGTACAACTATTGAGACAGTTTTACTTTTCTGATATCAGAGACGCTACAGAGTTAATTAGAAGTAATTGAACACCTTCAATTATGGCCAATCGTCGAGGTTTACATTTGGTTTATCTTCCATCCATTTTCAAAGGGAGCTTCCTGTGAACGTTTCTCTTTTTAAAACTGTATTTACTGCCATCCTGTGTTTCCCAACTTCTTCCATGACCCTTCACTTCCTTCTTTCCTAACCCCATTTTCTCTTTTGGTTTTTTATTGCTTTTCATTCTTATTTTTGCTCCAAAACTGAAATAATGTAGCAGAAGAGGATTTAGGGCCGCATGTGAAATCTTTTTTGAGAAACCTTTATTTCTGAGAAAAAGTGAGAATGCTGAAAAACAAAAACGTAGAATCATGAGGAAAAATAAAGGAGTATTGAAAAAAAAAAAGTCTAAATTCTGAAAAGAAATCTGGAAAAAAGTCAGAATTCTGAATCTGAAATCTTGGGGAAACAATATTTTTCTCAGAACTTACATTTTTCTTAAAACTTTTGGACAGAATTCTGGAAAGTAAGAAGATCCTATGTGGGCGTAATCCTTTTCCATAATCATGAACAATGAGTGAAAAAATAACAGTATTAAAAGTAAAAGGACAACGGTGCGGAGTGACCTGAAATTCAAACAGGTGAAAAGGGTTTCTTGTAACGTAAGGTAAGTTTATTTATATAGCACATTTCAGACATAGAGGCAGTTCAAAGTACTTTCATCATCATTAAAACACAATCAGAAGACAGAACCAAAAAACTAAACAATAATAACAATAATAATAATAATAATAATAATAATAATAATAATAAAAACAATAATAATAATAATAATAATAACAATAATAATAATAATAACAATAATAATAATAATAATAATAATAATAACAACAACAATAATAATAATAATAATAATAATAATAATAATAATAATAATAATAATAATAATAATAATAATATTAATATTAATAATAATAATAATAATAATAACAATAATAATAATAATAATAATAATAATAATAATAATAAAAATAATAATAATAATAATAATAATAGTAATAATAACAATAATAATAATAATAATAATAATAATAATAAAAATAATAATAATAATAATAATAATAATAATAATAATAATAACAATAATAATAATAACAATAATAATAATAATAATAATAATAATAATAACAACAATAATAATAATAATAATAATAATAATAATAATAATAATAATAATAATAATAATAATAATAATAATAATAATAATAATAATTGAATGAAAAATGAAACACAGTGGACTCACAGATTCATAAAATCTAAATTGTAAATCCACAATATGTGTTTAAAAAGCGGTATGGAGGACACACGCTAAATGTTATCTTGGTACGCAGATCTAAAAAGAAAGGTGTTTAGACTTGACTTAAATCCGACGCAATCAGGGTTGATGAAGACCTTACGTTTTCTGGAAGTTTATTCCGTTTTTGAGGTGCTTAAAAGCTAAATGCAGCTGAGGCATGTTTTGTTCTGAGCCTGGGTGCAACTAGTAAACCTGCCCCCGATGATCACAGAGCTCTAGGTGGCTCATAACAGGGAAGCATGGTGGACTCATATTGGGGTCCCAAACCATTCAATGCTTTAAAAGTTAGTAATCATATTTTAAAATCAATTCTGTGAGCTACAGGTAGCCAGTGCAGTGATTTAAGAACTGGAGTGATGTGTTCGCCTCTTCCTGTTTTGGTCAGGACTATGGCCGCCGCCTTGTGGATTAGTTGCAGTTTTCAGAAGGTTTTTTTAGTGAGACCGGTCAATACACTAGGAAACACAACAGCTCATCTAGAACACCGTCAAAGGAACTTTTCAGACTGAGATTTGAAGAACCAGTAGAAATAGTTGAAACATATTTTAATCTACAAGTTGAAATGAGGCTGGGTTTGGGGGGATTTGGCTGTAGTGTGAGTCTGTGAGGATGAAAGTGTCTTAAAGTTTTTCGGGAGTGTTTTTCGATGACAGAGTTGACGGAGTTAAAGCGACTGACAGATGGCTCCGTCTGTTCTCATTTATTTTGAGTAGAGGTTAAACAGCGTCATGAAAATGGAGCGGCCCATCTGTTCTCATGCAGCAGAAACACTCAGACCTCCACCAAAGAACTCCTTCATGACATCAGCAATACACTTTTAATCCTTCTTCAATATATAGTATTATAGTAGGACCTGGGATCTTAACATGGTGGAAACATTATGAGTCTTTCTGGGATTCACTGCCAAAAATGTTGTGATTTTTCTTGAATTGTATTACTTTTTGTTGCCTTTTCTCCTTCTGCGGTACATTATGAAATACAATAAAAGCAGCATACAGCGCTGCGAGGGAACGCAAATGCTGTTTTAATGGGATTAATTTCAAAACGCTGCAAAAAGTGCTCTCAAAATGTTTCTTTTTTCTCCTTTGATTGTCATTTGAATTCAAATTTCATCCCACTCGATAGACTTTAGGCCAAAGTATGTATGTGTGTGTGTGTGTGTGTGTGTGTGTGTGTGTGTGTGTGTGTGTGTGTGTGTGTGTGTGTGTGTGTGTGTGTGTGTGTGTGTGTGTGTGTGTGTGTGTGGTGTGTGTGTGTGTGTGTGTGTGTGTGTGTGTGTGTGTGTGTGTCCAAACTGATTTTTCAGCGAGGGCAAATGAAAATAAAATCCATTAAGGAGTAAATAAGTTATTTTTCTCCCCCCCCCCCCCCCCCTGCAGACAGCCGTGTCTAAACCCGTAGCCGAGTCCCCCTAATCTCCTAATAAGATTATAAAAGTGAAAATTTGTTTGTACATGCAGTCGCTGCAGATAATTACACGACTCGTCACAAAGGCGGGGGGGCCACCCCGAATCCAAACACTCAGCTGAATGGATTTTTAGAGAGTGTAATTCAGAGGAACCCAAGAGCAGATTGACCTCTGAGGCTTTACGTTAATGATACTCTTCAGGTTCTGCTTCCTCTCCTTCTCTCCCTCGTTATTTCATTCCCTATCTCCTTTTTAGGGTTTCTTAATCTTAGTTTGTTTCGTTATTTCATCAACTTTTCATCTTCTTCTCTGCATACTTTCCAAATCCCCTTCCTCGATCCTTCATATTGTATGTAGTGTCTCTCCTGGGACATGTCTCTATGCTTTAACGTTCAGAAAGCTCTTTATTTTTCTCATACTGCCTGTGCTGCAGCTCCTCTTTTCACCCTCTGTCTGAAACCAGAGCCCAGTCTGCTGTGATTGTTTAGCTGGCCGGCTCTGATTGGTCCACTGCTAAGAGATGTCCCGCCCCTTAGCCTGTTGGATAGTGATGTCACTATATTCAGGAAGTAAGCAACGGTGTCCAATGGGGGCTGGAGAGAAACTCCCTCTGTAGGGAACACAGGGATTCTGGCCTCTGCAGACCATTAACATGCACACAAACCTATATAACACACTTCAGGATAGATACAACTCCAAAAAGAATAGCCTCTTTCATATTTCATATTTCTCACACTGTTTTTTCCATGATTTCCTCCCCTTCTTTCTTCCCCATCTTCCTCTTTCCTCCCTGATCTCATATATTCTTCTTTCCTTTCCTCAGTTTCCACTTGCAGCCTTCCCTGCTGCTCTGTTCCTTCATAACCTCACACCCCAGGATTCCTTCCTCTCCATCTGGAAACCCCGTGGATGATCGTCTCCTTGAGGAAACACAAACAGCTGCTCCATCAGAAAGATATATCCCAGTCAAAGATTTCTTTACTCAACTGTTTCTGTTTAAATTTGACTTTCAAAACAGAAAAGATTTGTCCTTCTGTTTTTAATTTTCTCATTTTGATGCAAAGACAATCCATTACAAAACACCAACCATAGAAAATAGACATGTGCAGCAGGGAAGCAGAGCGGTACAATCTTCCCTGGCAATTAATGGGTCTTTGCTCTTTTCTATGCAGAACGCCCGACCCCAATATATAAACATTATACATATTGAATGTATGTAAATAGGCGTGATTCAAAACGTCCCCCGAGCTGTATGCCAATACCAGGTTCACAGTCTATCAATTCACTTCAAAAGAGACCAATATTACAACGGAGGCTTGTGTCCACATGTCCTTGAATAATAACAGCATCAGTATTCATGTTTCCATTACTGCCGGCAGTCTCAGCCACAGTGACGAGGAGAGGCTTCTCAAACACTGCGGTACAGATCATTTCATGGAAAAAAGCTTACTTGTGAGTTTCATTTCTGTTTTCACTGAGGCTGATATCGACCGAAGATGCTGCATGTTTGATTCATGAAAGCAAACAGAAAGAACAACATCAAAGTGTGTTTCACTGCAGAGACATTAGAAGGGGTTGTGTTTCTTTCACATTTATTTCATGGACACGGACTGTGTGAACAATGTGTTTCACTGCAGGCTTTGTTTTAATCGCTTTCTATATCAGAAGAATGAACTTTGTGCACCTGTTGGATGAAGGTGGATAGCATTCTTCTGATTTCTGGGTTGGATGATAACATAGATCTATGCGTACCTATTAACTACTTATGTTTTCTATCTTTTTGTGACATGTTATTGGCAGTATCTTTACAAAGTGTGATGGCCCCAGAGCCTCTTGCCTGTGAGTGTGTGTGTGTGTGTGTGTGTGTGTGAGTGTGTGAGTGTGTGTGTTGCAGGTCCTTGGATGGGGGTAAAGCTGAGGAAGCCAATCAGAGTAACTGGGGACATCCTGCCAATGCCCCCTGACCTACGTAAACCCAGCTGCCCGGACTCACAGGTCCTCCATGACTCTCTTCATGAATCTCTCCATGACTTGAAGCGGACGGGTCCTTTTAAGTTAAAAGGGGTGACAGAATTCCATTGCAGTGACCAATTTAATTTTGTATAAATAAATGTGAAGTGGTTCTCACGGAAAACATTTTGCGTCTCCCTCTTTTTTTGTTGTGGCCTGCAAGCCGGTCATTTACAGTCATCCATAAGAGCATATATAATACTTTTCCCGGTGGGTATTTCAGGATAATCTATATTCTCAGGACCATATTCCAAGGTTTTGGATGGGACTGCTTGACATGATTGTATCGGTAGTCTCAGAATAGCATTCCTAGGTTTGGAGAAAGCGTGAAACCTCTGAACGGTTTCAAACTAAGACCCTAGGGAATCATCAGGAAGAATAGGAGAGTTTATGTTCATTTGGATGTTCTTGTGGTGACAAAATTGGCATCTAATGCAACTTATTCTACTACTAGAGGCTCTTGACCCTTCGGACTGCACTCTTCAGATCTGCCTGTCCTCTCATCCTTTCTCACCACTACAGTTTTAGATGCTAAATGAGTTTGTCTACCAGCTGTTTAACAGAATATTTTCACTAGTAGTTTGTAGTACCGTTCATCTAACAATAATCTTTATAATGGATTTAAGGTTTGGTGTGTAAAACTGAGGAAAAGCATATTGCTGAAGATGCTCCAGTTTCTTGAAGTTGCACATCAGACATAGCGGAGAGGGTCACCAATGTAGGAACAGGTAGTGCATGTAGTATGATAGCAGCAGAGATAGTATGCCCTGTGTAGCCCTCATTATACAGAGGGGAATCGCAGCGGCTCTCCATGACTGCAAGCTTTATCGATGCTGAAGCCAAGGGTCGAAAATTGTCAGACTTCTGAAGTGATGTTATAATAAAGCAAAAAAAACACGCCTCCCAAACTACAAGAAAATACTAGTATTTCAAACGTGTTAGAACTCATATATACATGTTTGATCTATTGACAATACTAATGATAGTTTTTTAAGTGTATATTCTGTGGTCACCTCTGACCGAAGCGCTTTTCCAGCTGAAGGCTTTAATCATCTCTTCAAATTTGATTCCTCAGTCTGCTTCTATCTATCTGCTGCCTCCGGAGTTTCATTATTCATTCATCAGTCTTCAGAGGGGGTGAGTAGGGGGGAGTATTAGGAGGGTTGGTAATCATAAACCATGTCAGGATAAATACACCAGTGCATACACTTTGCAAATGAGGCGTCTCTCTCTCTCCCGCCTCTGTGCTAATGTTTGCTCGGCCCGGCTGATTGATGACACGCTGATCTGAGAGGAGCTTCACGTTCTGACCACAGAAAATAAAGTAAATAAAGCAGAGCCACGCTGTCACTTCAGCTGTGATAGCATCGTTCAATATGCTGGGGGGGGGGAACTTCCAAAATGAAAATGTACCAACTTGAGTGAACACTCGAGTAACACTGAAGGAAAGATGATTGCATTAATGTGAAGAGAGTCCTGGTTCAATACTCATAACTTTACGTATGGTATCACAGTATTCAGGCATCATTATTTTGATTAATGACGTACTTTAGCACGGTAGAGTCTCCAATAATAGAAGGGGGTGTTTGTTTAAAGTTGATTTATAACAAGATTTATTGCTGACTTCTCTCTGTATACTCAGACACCTTAGATGGGTACAGATGATCAGCCTTTACGCAGACGATACCAATGTTTACCTAAGTGTTGACCCAGCAAACAATCGCCAACATATTTTGGCTGTCACAAAAGGCATTTGAGGTAGTATTAGGACTGAAATGCTGAAGGGGATTCACTCGGGTTGTCACTCAGGTAAAACTAAAGGCAAGATGAAGCCGCTTCAGAGTGTAGTTTAATCTCTATACGACATACATGACATACTTCAACATGGAAGAGTCTCCAATAATAGAAGGGGGTGTTTACAGTTGATTTATAACAAAGGTCCATCATTTATTGTTGTCTACTATCGGCATGCTTCTTGAAAGACACTCTACATGTGTATATAATATCAGGTTTTACGCAGACGATACCAATATGTATCTAAGTTGTGACCCAGCAAGCAATCGCGGTAATGCTATGGATGTCACTACCTTTATTTGAGCTGATGGACAGAAATGCTCCTGCTAGGTCAAACTTATATTTCTACTAAAGGAAATATGGTAGTATTACAGTGAAGCAGCTTCAGAGTTCAATACCCTCAACTCCCTGTATCGTGTCAGTGTATGTTCTACCACATTATTTTTATTAATTACATATTCTAACATGGTGGAGTCTCGAGTGATAGAAGGGGATATCGTCTTTTTTTAAGATATAAATGTTGATTTTTAACAAAAGTCCATTATTTATTGCAGATTTATATCACCATGCTTCTTGAAAGACACTTTACATGTGTTTATAATATCAGTTTTTATGCAGACGATACCAATATTTCTCTTAGTTGTGACCCAAACTATCACCAAATTATTATGATTGTCCAAAATTGTAGCTCGTCTTCTTTTGCAGAAATGTTGAGGTCATCTTTAACTGATACAAAAACTGTTGAACCCGTTTTTATCCGCCAAAAATGTTTAAAAAACTGTGATCTGATTTGACATGTTAAAAATCTTCACGTCATAACAACCAAGAAAAATTGGGAAGTCGCTTTCAGTTTTACGCTGCTCTAATTTATTGCTGAGCCTGCGTGCTTTTTCAAAGCCACTGAATTAAATAAGTTTGGTATAATAATAATAATAATTCATTTTATTTATGGGCGCCTTTCAAAGCTCTCAAGGACACCTTACAGAGCATAATTAGGAACAAGCAACAACAAAGGTCAAATAGGAATTTCAGACTTTAAAAAAAACAAAGACTTAAAAACAACAATCAATTTAGTGGAATTATGATATAGAATACGCAGTTTGAAAAGGTGGGTTTTCAGGCAGGATTTGAAGGTTGAGAGTGAGTCCATATAGATAGACAGAAGAACTGGAGGATGAAACCCTCTTTATTAGTCACATACATGCACACAGCAGAGCACACACAGTGAAATGTGTCCTCTGCATTTAACCCATCCTAGTACTAGGAGCAGTGGGCAGCTATCGTGCAGCGCCCGGGGAGCAATGGGGGGGGGATTGGAGGTGTCCGGTGCCTTGCTCAAGGGCACCACAGCAGGGCCTAGGAGGTGAACTGGGACCTCTCCAAGTAGCAGTCCACTTTCCATATTTCATGTCTGTTTGGGGACTTGAACCGGCGACCCAACGATTCACAGTCCAAGCCCCTACTGACTGAGCCACTGCTGGCATTTTTATTGCGGATGTCTTGCGGGAGAGAGTTCCAGAGAGGGGGCTCTTGACCCCACGGTGGTCAAGCGGGCAGAAGGTACAGTGAGTTGGAAGGCAGAGGAGGATCGGAGAGCACGAGAGGGAGTGTAGGTGTGAAGGGGTTCAGAGAGATATGGAGGTGCAAGAGTGTGAAGGAGCGACATTTTGAAGCGGATGCGGTATTTAACGGGGAGACAATGCAGTTGTTGAAGAACCGGTGTGATATGATCCATGGAAGGACTTCTGGTGCTGATACGGGCGGTTGAGTTTTGGACCAGTTTGAGCTTACGCTAAGATTTTTGAGGAAGACCAGTGTGTTATGCAGACGATACCAATATTTATCTAAATTGTGACCAAGGAAACTATCGAACAGTACAACTGAGCAAAAATGTCACATTCAAAACCCATAATTCACTCTTGTCCAACTCTGCAATTCCAAAAATGTTTGTGAAATGGTTATGACTAAAGGGACGTAAATCCTCCCGTTCCCTTTCTCCTATACCACATGAATGCACCATATGGAAGCCGAAAGAGGATTTTATATTGCAATCCTATATGGCGCTCCATTAATTGCAATGGCAGTTGTTCACAGGAACAATCGGCAATTCCAGTGCTATGCATCTGCTTATAATGGCCATGGTGATTAACAGTGTATACGTTTCATTTGCTGAGAGGGAGCTCTCTGGTTGGCTGTCCAGTGCAGGAGTGGAGCAATGGATTACATGTAACAGGAATACATGGTCAGGATAAAAAGAAAGGTAACTGTATTTACAATGTGTTGTTTAGGAGTGGCATCTCCAAACTTTATAGTGTCCAATACAGCTTTTAAATTATTTAGCTGATGACCTCCTAGCTCGCTGTTCATATATTTAATCCTTCAAGTTGTCCAGAAGGGGATTTGCAAGTACTGCTGGCTGGGTGTGTATAATTAAACAGGGAACACATCTTGACACAGCATTTTCCTGAAGCAGGTGTATCAAAGAGGGACAGGCAATCAAACATCGAGCAGTGACAGTTTCCTCGCTCTGCTTTCACATTTTTTTTTACCTCTTTTATCATTTTCCTCAGCCCCCGGGCTCAGATGCGAGCCGTTTGCATTTCTCTTGTTTTGATGTATTTCAGGTTTTTCTTTTTTTTTCTCTAGCGTTTCTCAGCCTGCAGGTGAAGTGTCGGGGGCCCGCTCTCTCTTTACGTTGCCATCAGCATTACACGAGGTGTGTTTGTGAAGCGTGGGATTTTTCAGCCCTTGTGTTTCTGTTTCACCTCCAGCCTGAACCGCTGCTCACAAATTATTCATGCGGTGTCACGTCAAGGAGCTGCAGCAGCATGCGCCTGCGGGGACAGCCACAGTGTGTGTGTTTGTGTGTCTGTGTGAGTGTATCGTGTATATTATGCAAGCTGGGGTATTGTGTGTTATGCCAGCCTGTGTGTGTGTTGTAATTCCCCCTCCAAATCAAAGTCCCTGACAGCTGCCTTAATGCTGGCTGCCTCTCAGGTGATGAAGGGCCCGTTGCTCGTCGCCACCGATACCTCCATCACTGCCACCCCCCCCATTCTCACTTTCCTTACCTCCTTCTCCCCCCTCCCTGTTGACGGGGAATCAATCACTTCGTCCACTCGCCGCCGCTCTGTATCCCTGACACTGGCATGTATAATTAAAGTTTATTCCCCCGGACCTCCCTGCTCAGCTCCTTCCCGCAGAAGATGATAAATATGAAATGGGCTTTCATTTTCAGAAATCAGTGGGGAAGTGTGGATGAAACCCTCCTATTGGTCAGGGATGGGAGGAGATCCCTCAGGTACAATGCATTGAATTTTTGTTTTAAAAAGTGTACGGGAGCATAGAAGAAAAACCTTTAACTTTTCAACGTTCAACATCTAGAAGAGAAAGGAAGAGTGCCCTTAAGGATAAAGAAAAAGGTTAAAAGCAAGTACCTACAGTAACAACTTTTACCCTAGCGACAGGTGCACTATATAGACAACGATAGTGAGGCACTCTGGTATATGGGGGTTGTTTTGTGGGGTTAGCTTCTGCCCCTTAGGATAGTGAAATGGATTCTCAATGCTTCATCTTACCAAGTCATTCTGGATGATTCTATGTTTCCTACTTTGTGGAAACAGTTTGTAGAAGGCTCTTTTCTGTTCCAGCATGGCTGTGCCCTAGTGCACAAAGCAAGCTCCATAAAGGCATGGTTGGATGAGTTTGGTTTGGGAGAACTTGACTGGTCCGCACAGAGCCCTGACCTCAACCCCATCGAACACTTTTGCGAGGAACTAGAACGGAGATTGTGAGCCAGGCCCTCTCGTCCGACATCAGTGTCTGACCTCACAAATGCTCTTGTAGATGAATGGGCACAATTTCCCACAGACACACTTCAACATCTTGTAGAAAGCTTTCCCAAAAGAGTGGAAGCTGTTACAGCTGCAAACAGGGGACCAACTTCAAATGAATGCCTAAGAAATTGGTAATTTGTAGGTGTCCCAATGTAAGTTTCTGCTATTGGCTTTTTGGATTATTGCAGGAAATAAGCTGTGTACAATACTTACAAGTTTTGTTCAGCGGGATAAACTCCACATTATAACACCACAATGAGTTTTCAAGTAAAAAGCTAACGTTAGGCTATAAAGGAACTACAGCACGGTCACATGACTTCAGGTCACCAACGCTAAGCTAAAGGCGGCTAATGTTGGGCTATAAAGGAACTACAGCACGGTCACATGACTTCACTTCACCACCGCTAAGCTAAAGGCGGCTAATGTTGGGCTAAAAAGGAACTACAGCACGGTCACATGACTTCACGTCTCCACCGCTAAGCTAAAGGCGGCTAATGTTCAGCGTGATGGCATAGAGTCGTCTCATTAAAACACTCGTTAGCAACCGCTGTTTTTTTAATTCACCAGTGGAGTAATCACTGATGTAAATACCCTTGACATTTTCAGGATAATACCGCCAAACACTTTCAGGAATCCTCCTGACGAGGGGACAGGAAGTGCCAAAAATGTGACTAATTTCCGGGGTTAATGACTCATTCCTGCACCATTATAATCACAAATAATCCATAGATTGTTTATAAGAAGCTGGACGCAAGCTCATACTTCCAAATGAATAATTACTACACTGACTTTCAAGGATACACAGTTTATCATAGAGCACTCATCTGGAGAAGAGTTACAGCTGCAGCAAATCAGCAATCAGAGGTCGAGACAGGTGTGTTCATTAACACAAGGCTGACTTCCTTCTGCTGACAGTAATCTCGCTCAATCCTGTGTCTTAAAAAGCTTAAATTGATCTTGTGTTCTTTATTTTTATTAAAATACTCTATTGTTAATATATACGTCTGATATTGCCAGTTATGTATCACATAGGCTCCAA